>NW_027528859.1:2348604-2413506 GCF_008692635.1 Crocuta crocuta | reverse complement strand
GTCTCAATCAACCCCCTCAGCCATGAATCAAAGGGGGCCCTCTCCCCAATCCTAATTGTGCAGGGACTGTTCTGGTTGTCTCTGAAAGCAGCTTCCTTTCTACACTGTGGAGCTCACTTCTGCAAAATAAGAAAGATTTGACTTCAGGCCTGGGGCCATTTCTCGTCCTTCCCTTTTGGTTTCCAACAGGAGCAAGAAGAGATCTGCCTCACAGGGATTAAGGCAATACTGTTCTTTACCAGCGAGGGAGGTGGCAGCAGGACGTGTGAGGGGATTACGTACCTGCCCCTGCTTACCTGTCTGTGTGTCAAGTTTAAGCCCCTGGAGGGTTTGTGTAACACTGTTTAGGAATCTTGAAAAATAGAGACCCTATTTGTGGGATTATAGGGTGTGGAGACGTTCTCAACTTTCACACTGAGGCTTCGGACGGCTGCCAGCCCCACTCAGCCCTGCCAGTTGCTGAGTCCTGCTTTGCACAGAAATGACTTCTTCCAGTGTATTAAAAATGAGTCACATCCCAGGCCCCCTATCGTTAGATTAAGCACATTCTGCCACTGACCAGTTTGGACTCAGTGTTTCCAGACATAGAGGTGTAATGAACTGTAGAGGCTCTGCTCTTTCGGGTGTTTGCTGTGTAACCTTAGGCAGGTCATTTCCCCTCTCTGGGCTTCCATTTATTAATCTGTTACCAAAACATAACACCTACCGCCACAGCTATTGTTCGGGAAGAGGTGAAGCTGCTTTCTGAAATGTATACTGTGGCACAAATTCAAGGGCTTATCATTATCAAATCTTATGGAATTATTTGACTCATTAAACTATGTATGTATATAACTTTGATAAAAATAAAATTTGTTTTTAAATGATGTGTTGGGTGCCTGGGTGGCTCAGTCGGTTAAGCGCCTAACTTCGGTTCAAGTCATGATCTCACGGTTTGTGAGTTCGAGCCCCGGGCTCTGTGCTGACAGCTCAGAGCCTGGAGCCTGCTTTGGATTCTGTGTCTCCCTCTCTCTCTGCCCCTCCCCTGTTCATGCTCTGCCTCTCTCTCTCTCTCTCTCTCAAAAATAAGTAAACATTAAAAAATGATGTGTTGACAAGTGTTTTACAGTTTAGTTAAAATATTTGAGAATAATCAGAGAAAAGTACCTAGAAAACTAATCAAAGCAATTATTAACTCCAGGAAAAACAAAAAATACAAGAAAAACATAGTATTTTACTTGACTTAGCACTACCCAGTATTACACTGTCATACTAATGAAAACACTGAATGCTGACTGAACCAAACTTTGTGGTAATACAGTGAGAAGATCAAGGGAGAGAAAACTGGAAGAGGTTAGTTAAGAGGGCTAAACCCTCTTCTATAAAAATAAGGAATCAATAAGGTAATGTCTACTGTTTATAAATCAAGAAATAAGCATATCAATTAGAAATGCAGATATAACTAGCAGAACACACACCTAAAGGAGTGAAAAGCAGTTATCTGGAGGGAACAGCCCTGGAGAATGGGAAAGGAGGAGGAAGACAGTTATTTTTCATTACAAATAAGACTTTTAGTATTATTTGACTCTTTAAGTTATATACATATATTCTTGGATTAAAATGAAAATTAACTTAAAAAATAAAACTAGAGGCACATGGCAGCTCTGAGCAGGCTCATTTAGGTTCCAGATAAAAAAAAGGACTCTCTAATATCTATATCTATCCAGAAGTGGAATTGGCTGCCCCTACAGAGAGTGGGTTCCCTGTCATCAACAGTATTAAGCAGAAAGCATATGTCCATCTGACAGAAATACAGTAAAGTGTTCCAGCTTTGGTCAGGAAGTTTGACTAAATAAGTTTAGAGATCCCTTTCAACTCTTAAGACCCTTTCTGATTCTATGCATCTGTGCAAGTGGGGATGTTTTTGTCATTTATCTCCTAAATAATTCAGGTATCTGTGCATTTAATAAGCACTCACTTAATGTCTATTTTGTTTCTGGTGCTGCACCAGGTCTCGGGTTTGGGATAGAGGTGCCAAGATAAATGTGACACAGTGTCTGCCTACAAGAATCTTCCAAGGCCAGTTTTGGTCCACCCCCTCATGATACAGAGAAGGAAACTGAGGCCCAGAGAGAGGCAGACACCTGCACAATGTCACACAGCATCACACAGCTTACATCTAGACCTCTTGATTCCTGTGCTAGTCCTCTGTTCCTCACAATGCCTCTGAAGAGCAATACCGCAAAAATGGTTGTAACAAAAATGAATCTGATGCTTCATGGTATTTCACTGATCTTACATAGACATCATTGTGCAATGAATCTTGTTTTAATTGTAACAAGGTTTGGCTTCCTGGATATCTCCTTCAGAAGGGTATGTGGTGAGCTTGCTGGAGACACCCAAAGTTCACTGAACCCAAACCTCCCAAGTCATTAACCAGAAAGATCTAAAACAACAGAAATAAAACTGGCATTGCTTTGTCTCACCACCTCGTGAGATGCGTGAGAATTCGTAAGTAAAAGGTTACCGCCTGTGTCACGGGTAAAATCCCAAATCGTTTTGTGGAGTTTGTTATGATTCCAATGGCTACGAGAGCCAACAACTACATGTTCCAACATCTTTGCAGTATCACTTCCTGGATCCTTTCCGCTTGATTTGGTAGTCCTGTCTTTGCTACCTTGAATAAAGTCCCACATCTCACTGAATTTGTTTTCCCTATCTAGTTGTTTGTTTGTTTGTTTGTTTGTTTAAGTAAGACTAGACCAGTGGTTCTCAGCCAGGGGCAATTTTGTCCCATCCCCCAGGGGACATCTGGCAATGTCTGGAAACATCTTTGGCTGTCACAGCTGAGGTGGGGTACTACTGGCATCTAGTGGGGTAAAAGGCCAGGGCTGCTACTAAACATCTTACAGTACAGACAGCAGCCCCTCCCAACACAGAATGATCTGTTCCAAAATGTCAATATTGCTGCTGTTGAGAAATCCTAGGCTAGATTTTTTGGCTGCAAAGAACAGGAACTCAAGCCCAACTTGCTTAAGCAAAAGAAGAAAAAAAATCGGGGTGGTTATTGTTAAGATATCATCATTGGTGTTTAAAAAAAAAAAACCTTCAGGATAGACACACCTTGGCAACTAGAATAAGTAATTCAACTCCCATCTGGACTGCCTCTCTTTTCTCTCTGTTTTCCTTCTGTTCTCATTCTTTCCATGTGTCACAGGATTAGCCACCCAGCTCTGAGCTCATATCTTCACAGCTTCACAGCCAGAGAGGAAAAGTTCCTTTTCTTTCCACAAATTCCAGGGAAGGATTCTGATTGGTAAAGCTTGGGTCATGTGCTCATCCCCTGAACCAATGACTAAGGCCAGAAAAAGTGAAGCATATAAAATGATTGGCCTAAATGAGAAACAATGAAATCTGGCCATGTGTAGCAACACGGATGGACCTTGAGGGTGTTATGCTGAGCGAAATAAGTCAGGCAGAGAAGGACAAATATCATATGTTTGCACGTATAGGAGGATTAGGAGGAACTTGATGGAGGACCAAGGGGGAGAAGAAGGGCGGAAATGGTGGGGGAAAGGGAGAGAAGCAAACCATGAGAGACTCTTGAATGCTGACAAAAACTGAGGACTGATGGATGTGGGGGGGAGGGGGGATGGGCATGGAGGAGGACACTTGTGGGGATGAGCACTGGGTGTTATGTGGAAACTAATTTGACAATAAACTATTTGTAAAAAATAAATAAAATAAAATAAAATAAAATGATTGGCCTAGTACACTCCCACTCCTGTGGCCAAAGAGATGAAGTCCATTTCCTGAACTGGAAGAAAGGGTTCTAGATAGACAAAAACAATAGCCACTACACCATGGAATAATAAAGAGGGTGAGGCACTAAGAGTCAAACATCTTAACGCTATTCTTGGCCTCCCTCTAATTTACTGTTATCTTGGACAAGTCTCTTTCCCTCTCTGGGCCCCAGTTTCTCACCTATACAATGAACCCATGGACCAGAAGTCAAAGGGATCCCCATCTCTAACACTTGATAACTTTTTGTTGGTTGTTAAGTATTATTAATCACCCCAACAATGATGACATTTGAAAATACTTGCTAAACCACCTAGCTCGCTGGTTCCACAATCGAACATAGTCTGGAAATATCTAAAACATTTTCAAGTTATTTTAGTTATCTAATCTTTCCCAACTTTTTAATGATAATGAAAACAGCATCAAGTAAAATGCTTTAACATCTATTCATATTTTCAATAGTGCTTACCTTAAGAAAGATTAAACATATGAACAAAATCGGCCTTTAATGTGGGATAAAATTTTTATGGGGTCCCTAGGTGACTCAATTGGTTGAGCGGCCAGCTCGTGGTTTTGGCTCAGATCATGGTCTCATGGCTCATGGGTTTGAGTACCTCATGCCAGGCTCCACACTATAGTGTGGTTCTTACTTACCTGAGGATTTTCAGAACTTGACAATCACCACACATCACACACATGCACGCCTGTGCACCCACATGCCTCTGACTTGCTCTGCCTCCTCTACTATTCTGAGTAGCACTCCCATCCTCCCAGCTACTCAAGCCAGAAACCTGGGCTTCATCCTCAATGAATCCCTCACTCTCGCCTCCCACATCCAACAAAGGCTTGTCATGTCTACCTCCATACACTCCCTCACTTCTGAATCAATTACTTCCCTTGGACAGGATCAATCTTGCCCCATCCCTCATAGCCTAGGTAGATCATCTATCTTGACTTCCTCTAACAAGCGTTAATTCCTGCTCCCCAACCCCTGGCTGGGCGGAGTCTCTGTTCTCTGGGTAGTTTAGGTCTCCTAACTTCCTAGTTTATATGGTAATTGTTCTTCTCTCCTATTAGACTATAAGTTCCAGGAGGATGGGTTCTTATTTACAACTGCATCCCCATCTCCTAGCCTATTGCCTGAAATGTGATGAATCACCACTAATGATTTTTTAAATAAATGCAGGAACAAATGTGTTTGGAGTCAGAAAGCCTGGATGCTACTCAGAGCTACGATAGTTAACTAGCCGGGTCACTATGCACTTATCTTCTCTGGGCCTCAATGTTCTCATCTGTTAAATGGTCATAATAATTCCTCCCAGTTTACCACCAGGAGTGAATATAAAACTCAAATGAAATAATAAACGTGAAAGCTACTTATAACCTCTAAGTTGTCTTACACACGTAAAAGATTATTTCCAAATGTTTTGGGTTTTTGTTTTGTTTGTGTTGCATTTTCTGTGGGCTAGTTCATATATAACTAGGTATTACTCCTGCTTGTGAATTTCCTGTAGGTGCAGAATCCAGTAAAAATATTGCTGCTAATTATCTCTGATATTTAGAATTTAAATGTTTTGATTTTTTTAATGGTTAGAAGAACATCTTTAATACAACTTGTACTAGAGGCACTGCATTAAGTAACCTGAGTTTCATTTAAGCAGCCAGTACCACATTGATACAAATTCAACAAACGAACCCTTTGTAATACTGGTTTAAGCGGAAAGAACTGACAAGTAAGGACAGAGTAAAGGGGAAAAAAGAAATTCGAAGCAACCTTATGTTTGGCTTTAAACATGTTAAATTAGAGGGAAAAAAAAACATTTTAAAATGATAACTCTCGATGCTGTTGAAGTTACAGAAAAGCCAATACACCCATACAGTGCTGTTTGGATATAAATTGTTTGCTTCTTTGGAAAGCAAACTGATAAAATACATCAAGAGCCAAAACATAATTCCACTCTTGGAAATCTGTCTTAAGGGAAGAATTTAACAGAAAAGGCTTTGTGCACAAAAACATACAGTATTACTCATAAATAATAAAAAAAGTGCAAACATTTACAAGACTGGAGAAGTGGTTTGGTAAAGCATGTTGCACCCATCGGGTGAGATATTTTATAGCCATTAAAAGCAATCATTTTGGATGCATGGCCATGGCATCCTAGACCTGCCCATGAAACCCCTCTGGAATTTCCTTTAAAATAATCCAGTGGTAAGGGGGTGGGAGTGAATTTCATATAAATGAAGCAAGACCAGCCATATATGTTGGTATTATTAAAGCTAGGTGGTGGGGATGTGGAGGTTGAACATGCTAATATCTCTACCCTTTGTATAAAATTTAAATTTGCCTTAAAAAAAAAACTCTAAAAAAACAGCTTTAGCCAAAACAATGGAGGAGGTATTTCCAGTGATGCATCACTGAGTGATCTGAGTGCAAGAGAGACAGTCTTTACCTCTTCCCCTCTCGCCAAATCCCCCTGCACTTATAGGACTAGAAACCTAAAGAGGAGTCTGAAGTCACATTTTAAGGGTGCATAATGGAGGGGAGTTTGGAGAGGGAACAAAATTATTAAGGAGGATTATACTGTCACCACTTGACACAATGGGGATTGCTGCTTTTAACTGCTTTAAACAAGTCTTACTTCATACCAGAGCTTCTACTCAAGAAGGCGTCGCCATGGGAAGTGGATCCTGCCCAGGAGATCAAATCTTTCTTCCTGGCTGGGTCTTTGAGTACATGCTCCTTCCCTACACGGCAAGAGAATGAAGATGGTTCTTAGAATGCACTTGAGATTCTTTTTTCCTCTTCATCATGTCCTTGCAGCCAGGTGTCTTGGAAGGCCCAGGAATGAAGGAGCCTCTGGATAAAGCGGCTGTCCCGCCTGAGAGGCTGGGGGACCAGGTCAAGTTTCTGCCTTTCCGTGAGTCTCTGTTTTCTCCAGATGCAATGAGAAGCAATATAGCAGAGGGTCAGCTAGTGGGCTCTGGACACAGCTGGTTCTGCAAGTCATCAGCTGAGCAAACTTTCGCCTTGTTGCACCCCTGAAAACAAGATGGGTCACCAGTAGCTCTATCGGGGTCGTCTGCAAAACTATACCCAGAGTTCCCACTTTTGCTGTATCTGCTCAAACTGTACCATACACTCCAGAAATACAGTCTCAGTATGTGCCTTCAGTTTCCATCAGTACTTGAAGGATACAGGCTTCATCAGGTCAGACT
Source organism: Crocuta crocuta (assembly GCF_008692635.1). Classification (NCBI taxonomy): domain Eukaryota; kingdom Metazoa; phylum Chordata; class Mammalia; order Carnivora; family Hyaenidae; genus Crocuta; species Crocuta crocuta. The sequence goes on along the minus strand of NW_027528859.1, from coordinate 2,406,510 downwards.
AAGTGATCATCCTTGAGTGGATTATACAAGATAACTACCAGATGAAGGAAATAATCCTAGCTCTTTATTTATGTATTTTTAATCTTAAAAAAAGAAGTAGAGATGATAACTTCCAGATCACATATCTTTTAGATAATGTCTGTAAAGTGCTCAGCATGGATTCTAATGCAGAGACAGCTTTCAAAGAAATGGTTATTACTAGAATTTATTTCTCCATAAAATGTGGATGGGTCTGGCAATCGTTCAGGGTCCTTCTTATTCAAATATTGGAGAAATCATTCATTTATACAACAGCATTTCTCTCCAAGCCCTACACCAGGTGCTGGCACTGGGGTGGAGACAAACTTGGCATGGGAGCTGGGGGCTAAACTAAGCATAAAAGGTAAAAACTCCACATACTCAAAGTTACTCTTAAACCTCCTTCACCATCAGCTGATCTCCCAATAATTTGCCCAAAGGTACTGAAAGAAGTGCTATTGGTGGGGAGTTACATGGTCTGGGCCATAGAATGATGGTGGCTGAGGGATCTTTTAGGACTTGGAATCTTGTCTCCTTTTAGGACCTGGATGGTTAAGAGCCTTAAACTCTCCTCCATTCAGAGCAAAGCTGTGTCCCCTCCTTTGTTTGAGTCTTCAACCCCAGTGTTGATGAGAAAATGGAGAGCAGCCTCAGTGGTCACCTTCCATCAAGTTCAAGGGTTGCCACGAGATGGTCATCTCCCAGTGACTGGAAGCATGCTGCTTTAGTAGGTTTCTCACACCTCCCTGTGGCAGCTAGGCGCCTACAACCTATTATCATCATTCCACACAAATGCACTGAGTAACTTCCATAAGCAAGGTGTTGTGCTGAGCACTGGCAAGAAAGGAATAACCCAAAGGTGGCCTCCCAGCCAGGACTGTATAGACATGGACCCTAGACATGCTGACAAGTCCACAAGGAGGGACAGAGATGGGCTATGGGGAACTGGGAGAGAGGAAGAGTCCCCAAACTTCCTGGAAGGTGATCTTGGACCTGACCCTTGAAGGACAGCAGAGATGTGAGGTGCAAAACATTGGCAAAGGGCTACATGGGATAAAGAGACAGCATGAGGTCAAGTCTGGGAGGCAGGAAAGACGGACTATGTCCAAGTAACAGCAGGTGGATCATATGGTTGATTGAAAGGGGAGGTGAGGTTGGGGAGGGCAACAGGGCAAGTGGCAAAAGTCCATAAGGTCAAGCAAAGAAGACTAGACTTTACTGTGTAGGCAGCATAGAGTCAAAGGACTGGGGCTCATTGGAAAGAGGACTCCAGCTGGGTGTGAAGCTCTCCTCCCCAGACCTGCCCACACCTTCATGGGATGTTATACAGCCCCAAGGTCAATCCTTTCCATAACTTCAACAGAATTGTGGGGTCAAGAGAGACAACCTTTTAGATTTTCCTGCACAACTGCCCTTCACTTGTAGAGAAACATATCAATCAAGATGGAGTGGGGTGGTGAAGGCAATGTGAAGGTTCCTGGCAAAGTAGCAGACTAAATACCCTGGAAGCTCCCTGCAACAAAACACCCAGAAATGCTGAGTAATATTTGTTTTAGTCATTTCAAATATATAGGAAATGTTGTAGGAAAGTAAGGGCATTTCCAAAATCAAAACATGGGGCGCCTGGGTGGCTCAGTCGGTTAAGCATCCAACTTCGGCTTAGGTCATGATCTCACGGTTGGTGGGTTTGAGCCCTGCATCGGGTTCTGTGCTGACAGCTTAGAGCCTGAAGCCTGTTTCAGACTCTGTGTCTCCCTCTCTCTCTTCCCTTCCCCCACTGACGCTCTGTCTCTGACTCAGAAATTTAAAAAAAAAAAATTTTTTTTTAAAAAAAGGGAGAGCTGAAAACCAGAGCAGGTAGAAGGCTGCAGCAGTCTTACAGAGGAGCTGTCAGGGTAACAAGGGAACTGGGAGCTTACCTTCCAAGTAGGAGATAAGCTTGTTAAGGATTGCGCTTAAAGGCTCCCTGGGAGTCTTACTCAGTGCGTGTTTCTGAGTTCCTGACTGCTCTCTGCTTACAGTGCTTGGAAAAGCCAGGAATATTTTGTCTAGGGAGACAACTGTTAGGGTAGAGAGAGCCCCTGACCTGGCTTCTAACTGCCCACATCACTCCTTCCCTTCTCCAAGCCTCAATTTTACTTTTTTTTTTTTTTTTTACAACTGACCACCACAACTGACCTCACAGAGTTGCTGGGAACATGTATTCATTCATTCAACAAATCGAAACTGAGCAGGGAGTGTGACAAGTGCTGAGATATGAAGTTGAACAGGATAAAATCCCTGCCTTCAAGGAATTCACATTCTAGTGAGTGAACAGAGAAAACAGAGAATATGGGAAAGAAGTAGTAAAGACAGGCACTAGATTGAAAGGAGGGAACTCTCCCCAGCCTCGGCCAACAGGGCAACAGTATCTGAGCTGAATCATGAAGGATGGGTAGGAGTTGCTCACAAGAAGGTGGGGTGGGCATTCCAGGTATGAGCAGAGCCGAGAGTCTGGAGCAGCGTGGCATATATAAGGGAAGTGCATATGGTGTAGTGCTACTGGGCGATAAAGTGCAGCTGGAGTGTGGTGGGAGAAAAAGGCCAAAAGAGATGCAGCTCGCATGGCTGGAAGATGAGGCCTTGTACAGGTGCCAATGAAACTTATATGAATTTCAGAAAAATGCTCTCCTCCTTGCAATAATTTACAATCCTCTTCCCACAATCAAAACACTTATGGCTATCACCAGAGTAAGTCAGGTTACTTCCTTTGAGTTTGCCTGGGTTCCCCAGAAAGCAGAGCATGAGTCAGGGGGCTTATGAGCTACTTTTTCATTAAGGAGCAGCAGTGAGGAATAAGGAGAGTGAAGCAGAAAGGAGAGAAGGCCAATAGAAGGATGTGCTATGGAGATGGCCACTGCTAAATGAGTCTCATTTTCCATCTCATGGAAATGCCCCCAGGCAATCTGCATCTCAGGTAGAGTGACCCATTGTCCTGGTTTTCACAGGGACTGAATTGCATAGGATTTCCCAGACACGAGACTTACAGTGCTAAAACCAGGAAAGTCCCAGGCAAATCAGAATGAGTTTGTCTACCCTAGTCACAGGACTGTTTTCAAGGGGGAAGGGAAAGAATTAATCCACCAACTCTCTTTCCCAGTGGTTGAAGTTTTCCCACAGATGCTAATTACCCCCATGTTTCTGGGTTGCACATGTATGGGCATCATATGGGTTCTACAGGAGAGTCACCAGGGAAGTCCCAGGATGGAGGAGAAAGTTATGCAACATGAGCCTACGTAAGACACTATCAGGGTGAGCCCACAGGAAGTTGGCATCCACACAAAAGTGGTAATTGTAGCAGCAGCTTAAATAAGAGATGGTGAGGCTTAAAACATCTAAAGTAGCACATCCTTCACCCCTAATTTAAAGACATTAGTCCAGGGGCGCCTGGGTGGCTTAGTCGGTTAAGCGTCCGACTTTCGCTTAGGTCATGATCTCGCGGTTCGTGGGTTTGAGCCCCGCGTCGGGCTCTGTGCTGACTGCCAGCTCAGAGCCTGGAGCCTATTTCAGAGTCTGTGTCTCCCTCTCTCTCTGACCCTCCCCTGCTCACGCTGTCTCTCTCTCTCTCCTAGAAATAAATAAAAATATTAAAAAAAAAAAAAAAGACATTAGTCCAGGCAATCTTCTATATTCACCTTGTGAGCTCTCAGGAGTGTGTGACAATCAGCTCGGTGTCTTGATGTCTTCCCCATGCCCATCATGAATGCAGCAGATTAATACTCTTAAATTATAAAAATCCTAGGGGTGCTTGGCTGGCTCGGGGTTGTGAGTTCGAGCCCCCTGTGGGGTATAGTGATTACTTAAATAAATATTTTATAAAATTATAAAAATCCCAAATATCTACTAGGGAATAGAAATGCACCCCAAGATTGTAAGGGATTATAGGTCATTACTAGGTAGACATCTTTTTTTTTAATGTTTATTATTTTTTATTAACATCTTTTTAAACATTTATTTATTTTTGAGAGACAGAGAGAAACAGAGCATGAGCAGAGGAGAGGCAGAGAGAAAGGGAGACACAGAAACTGAAGCTGTCAGCACAGAGCCTGAGGCGGGGCTTGAACCCACAAACTGTGAGATCATGACCTGAGCCGAAGTCAGATGCTTAACCGACTGAGCCACCCAGGTGCCCCTAATGTTTATTTATTTTTGAGAGAAAGAGAATGCAAGCTGGGGAGGACAGAGTGAGAAGGAAACAGAGAATCTGAGGCACGCTCCATACTGTCAACGCAAAGCCCAACTCAGGGCTCGAACCCACAGACCATGAGATCACGACCTGAGCCAAAGTTGGACATTCAACCAACTGAGCCACCAAGGCGCCCCTAGGTAGACATCTTTAATAGACAACCAAACACAATATGATAGAAAGATGCAATCGGATCTAATCCAGAAAGCAATGGGAATAGAAATATTAACCAGAGTTGCTCTGAATCCAGACCCCTTACCTCTTAATCATGAAGTTCAGAACTGCTCTCCTAATTCACCTTGAAGACACTGGGTGTCCTTGCCATGGTACCCCCATGCCTCTCAGCATATAAGCAAATACACTAAAAACACAGGAGTGGATGAGACTGCCCAAAGAAAGCCTACAGAATAACAAGGGATGTAAAACAAAGATGGATCCTGAAGAACACTAATATGTTTTCATTTTTTAATGTTTTCTTTTTTTTTGAGAGAGAGACAGTGTGAGTCGGGGAGGGGCAGGGAGAGAGGGAGACACAGATCTGAAGCAGGCTCCAGGCTCTGAGCTATCAGCACAGAGCCTGATGTGGGGCTCAAACTCACAGAGTGTGAGATCATGACCTGAGCCAAAGTCAGACACTGACTGAGCCACCCAGGTGCCCCAAGAACAGTAATATTTTTTAAAAGGTCAGGAGAGGAGGAGCCCACAAAGGAGACAAGTAAGAGTAAAATCAGGAAAACTCAGTATTGTGTGTATTACCAAAGGAAAGGCTCCTCAGCTGTCAAATGCAGGAAAAAAAAAAAGTTAAGTCACATAAGGATTGAAAAGCTTCTAATGGGTTTGGCTATTAGGGGTTCCTGGTGTCCTTAGGGAAACGTAGGTGGGGGCAAGAGGCAAAGTGTAATGAGCTTGAGAGTGAACAGGCAGTGAAGAAGTAGGAATGGTGAGTACTAACTACTCTTTAAAGAAATTTGGAAAGATTAGTAAACCAGTAAAAAGGCAAGAAGGAGATAACTGTTAGAACAAGATCCTAGAGAAAGCTGGAGGGGATGAATGAAGTGCAGAGTATAGGGGGACAGATTGGCCTTGAAAAGAATGAGGGACATTCTGAGAATGAGATAAAGGGGGCGATGTTGGATTTGAGGATAAGAAAGTGAGAAGACAGGGAAGGTCACACTTGATGGTCTCAGTTGCTCCGTGAAGTACGACATATAGAGAGGGGTACGGGAAACTATGGGGCATGAATAGTTGTTTAGAAAAATGAAAGGATGAATAAAAGGACTGACAAGTGGCACTAAGAGCCTGGCAAGATACTGAAGGCCCTGAACACGTTGCTTGTATGGAGGTGATTTGTTCATTCATTTGTCAATTCACCCATTTTGGATCACATTGATGATTGATGGTTCCTACTGGAAACATTAATCGGTTACTTAGCTTTGGTCATATAGACAGACATAGGTCAGAGTTTCATAAAGATCAGAGCTCCAACTTGTCATCATGACTCCATCATGGCCACACCTACCAAGTGATTTCATCCTCCACCACAGCTTCCACTACAAGGTGGATGCTGATGACCTCCAAATCGCTAACCCCAGTCCAAATCTTCCCCTGGGATTTAAGACCAGCATATACCCAACAGACACCTCAGTCTCGACCTAACCAAATCCATCCTCACCAACTTCATCCCTGAATCTGCTCAAGCAGGGAAGTAGATCTCCTTGAACTGTCTGTGTACACAAGGGTGTCAGGTTTCCTTTTCAATATCTAATTCCTTGCCTGGTTCTAAAAATGCCATTTCCAAAGACCTCCCCTTCAGACCAGGATGCATGACATTCAGGGGCTACAGATGGCTCTACTCACTTGAAATCCCAAAAGAAGTGTTTAAATACTACTTCTAGGCTCTCCCAACAGACTGCATATTCACACCATGACTCACTTTAAGCCACTACAATTAACCAACACCACCCAGAATTGGAGGTTTCCTCCTGCCACAGCCCAAGCACCAGCTCAGGGGTTCTGTCAAAGAATAATGTCAGTACTTAAGATCAGAGAACATAACAAATAGATCTAAATTCCTACCATCACCTTACCTTGGCCAACTGTGTCCAACCTCCCAAAGCTACAGACACAGCTCTACTGTAAAGCAGTTTAGACCATAGCCTCGTTGGAATAACAAATGGACTTCTCCCTCTCTGCAAAGGATTGTGGAACCTTGACCAGGCTCATCAGGAAAAAGTGTGTTGATTGACTGATCATGTCTGCCACAAGGACAGGCATAAGATAGGGAGGTAACACCATTATGGAAGAGCTTCATATGTAAAAAGGCCTCATTAGATTATAACCCCCCCTCTAGACCTTAATTAAAGACTTGCAAGGCTTAATACTGGCTATGGGGCACATAATTGTTTTATATTAGCATGTTTATTCACTCATTCTTTTGTTTATTTAGAATTGTTTATTGACTGTTTACTATGTACCAGATACTGGCCTGGGCACTAGGAGCACAGCTGTAAATAAGACAAACAAGATCCCTGCTCTTACAGGGCTTTCATCCTAGCAGGCTGTGTAACAAATAAGAAAATGGTAGGTAGAAATCAGTGCTACACAAATAATGAAACAAGACGATGTGATTCATATTATTGGGATGACTCTTTTCAATGGACTGTGTCAGGGAAAGCTGTGAAACATTATCTGGAGAAAAAGAGTTTCAGGCAGAAGGAACACTGAGTACAAAAACCTTAAGGCAGGAAACAATGTATGTGTTGATGAGATGGAAAGAAGGCCAGCATACTGAAGAGGAAGAGACTGGTTCAAAAAGACACTGGAGAGGCTAGATCACACAGAGCTTTGTAGGCCAGGATAAAGAGTTTAGCCTATTCTTAGTGCTCTGAAAGACCATTAAAGGGCTTTCAGAAGAATAGTTGGCACAATCTGATTTATACTTTTAATAATCACTCTGGCTGCTGGGTGGAAAATAGTAAGTAGGGGAACAGGACAGAGATAGAGAGACCAGTTAAGAGACCACTGCGATAATTCATGAGAGTTAATGTTGGCTTGAACAAAGAGAGTAATAGTGATGATGAAGAAAAGTTTCACATTCTTGATTAGTTCTAGAGGGATATTCAACAGGACTTGGTTCTAAGCGGTGAGAAAGATCAACAAATCAAAGATATACCCAAGGTTTTAGGCCTGATAATCTGTGTGAATGGGTATTATTTATTGGAATAGGGAGGGCGGAAGGAAGGACAGGTTTAAAGGTGGGAAGAATCAAAAGTTTGACTTGGAACAAGTTAAATCTGAGACACCTATTGACATCAAGTGAAAGTACTCAATATAAGTTTGGATATTTATGAGTCAAGGTCTAAGAGATTGGCAGAGCTGGAGATAAGACTGTTTTGGGGGGGGGGGGAGCACTGTTGCATACAGTGTATCCAAAGCTTTGGACCAGAGAAGATCACTAGCAGAAGATGTAGAGAAGGGGATCTATGGTCAAGACTTGGAGCACTCTGACATTTGGAAGTCAAGCAGCAATAAGGCTGACAGCACAAAAGAGTAACCAAAAGCATATGATAGTCAAGAAGCAAAGTGAAGAAAGTAATTCAAGAAGGGAGTGGTCTACTGTATCAAATACTGCAGAGAGATCACATAAGGACAGAGAAATGACTATCGGAGGTCAGATGACCTTGTCAAAGTCCCAGAAGCCCAATCGCAGAGGACCAACTAGAGAACAGGAGGTAAGGAAGCAGGGAGAGGTGACAAATGCATGGAAAGGGCTGCCATCAAGGGCAGCAGAGAAATAGGATGTCAGCTGCAGGAAGACACTGCAAACAGTGATAATGGGATGGGTATACTTTTGTTAGAAAAGATCTAGGTGAGAGACGCCTGGGTGGCTCAGTCGGTTAAGCCTCCAACTCATCTTGGTTTCAGCTCAGATCACAATCAGGCTTCACACTGACAGTGCAGAGCCTGCTTGGGATTCTCTGTCTCCCTCTCTCTGCCCCTCCCCTGCTCACTCTCTCTGTCTCTCAAAATAAATAAATGGAAACTTTTATTTTTTTTTATTTTTTTTTTAATGTTTTATTTATTTCTAGGAGAGAGAGAGAGAGAGAGAGAGAGACAGCGTGACCAGGGGAGGGTCAGAGAGAGAGGGAATCACAGAATCTGAAGCAGGCTCCAGGCTCCGAGCTGGCAGTCAGCACAGAGCCCGACGCGGGGCCCGAACCCACGAACCGCGAGATCATGACCTAAGCGAAAGTCGGACGCTTAACCGACTAAGGCACCCAGGCGCCCCAATAAATGGAAACTTTTAAAAAATATTAAAAAAAAAAAAAAGATCTCAGTAGACAACCAGGGATGCAGCAGAGATGGAAGAACTGAAAAAAGAGGCCAGAAGATTAGCTCACAAGTATATCTTTTTTTTAATGTTTATTTATTTTTGAAAGAGTACAAGTTGGGGAGGGGCAGAGAGAGGGAGACAGAGGATCCAAAGTGGGCTCTGCGCTGACAGCAGTGAGCCTGATGTGGTACTCAAACTCAGGAACTGCAAGATCATGACCTGAATTGAGGGTGGATGCTCAACCAACTCAACCACCCAGGTGCCCTGAAGAGTATATTTTTTGATAAAAGCAGGGACACTTCATACATAGCAGTATAAAAGCAGGCAGGAAATAGGGAAACAAATTTAGATGATTTGGGAGGTATTGTGGGAAGATAAGGATGTTCCTGTCTAACTGTTACATGTATCAGTGAAATGGGAGGTAAGGTCATTAGCTGTGGGGGAGGGGCATAGAATGGATGGCCTCTCCAGAGAGGCCCTCCTAATGAGTGGGGAAGAAAGGAAGTAAGGACAAAAAATAATTGTGCTGGAGAGTGGGAGTAAACACCCAGAGATCGGCGGGAGGATTGCTGAACAGGACTGAGTGCTGACTTGAGATGTCTGGCCAGGAGTTTTAAGTGAGGCCAACAGGTCTGGGTACGTGTTTTCTCCTATGATGTCTACTTGCCGGAGTTCAGGTATGTGGTAAGCAGATATACAGGCTTACTGAGAGCAAATATGAAGGAAGAAGAGCAAAAAAAGGAATTAGGAATATCTGAAAAGAGCACTTATGATGAACCACAGAAATAAGCTGGTTAAGAGAAGAACTAAGAACATGAGGGAAATGATAAGAGTGAAAAAGTGGGAGGGTCAATGTTTTTGGAAGTCTTGATGGAGTGGAAATAGTACCCCCCCCCCCAGGGAGCTGAAATTAGAATAAGTGAGGGTCAGAGAGCAGGATGCCTAGGTTTTTGGTGATGACATGGTCATGGATATGACAAAGGACTGGGTGGCTGGGGTAGGGGTGGGGGGTTCAGACCAAAGAAGGAGATCACAAAGAAGATGAAAGAAAGACATGGTGGGGCGCGTGGGTGGCTTAGTCGGTTAAGCGTCCGACTTTCTCGCTTAGGTCATGATCTCGCGGTTCGTGGGTTCGAGCCCCGCGTCGGGCTCTGTGCTGACTGCCAGCTCAGAGCCTGGAGCCTGTTTCAGTCTGTGACTCCCTCTCTCTCTGACCCTCTCCTGCTCACGCTGTCTCTCTCTCTCTCTCCTAGAAATAAATAAAAAACATTAAAAAAAAAACAAAAACAAAGACAGACATGGGGCTAAGAGGCCAGCATGTTGGACAGCACATCCACATGGATGCTGAAATCGCCAGGAATGATGTCAGGAAAAAGAACAAAGAGGAAAATAGTATATCAATGCTAAAGATACTAATGAATGAGGGTAAAGAGTGCATTAAGGTGTACTTCAGAGAAGTGGAGTTTTGAAGGAAGAGGCAGAAGAAATAGCTTTGGAACTGACAACAGAAAGCAAGGAGGCCCTAGCTAGTTCACCCTACTTGCCCACCTACCCCACCTGCCCCACCTTCAGGCCCTCAGGTACCCAATGTTTAAGAGGAGAGACTCCCTCCACCTGAAAGGGTTGTGGAAGAAAAGGTGTCACAAGCAGACATCCAGTTTTCACTTAGAGAGGATGTTGAGGTTATTGGGTAGAGTGTCGCAGATAGCCATGAGTTCACAAACCCACAGAAGAAGAATCTGGGAGTGTCACAGGGATGGGAAATGGAGTCAGACTAGAGCACGAGGGTTAGTGTCCCACTGACCTGCAGAGCTTGGGCTTCTGGAGATGACGAAGCAAACAGAAGTGTGAAGAATCTGAGGATTTCTTAGAGAAAGACGGCCTTGATCAAGAGAGAAGGCTCATGGCTGGTGGGCAACAATTCTCTTCTGTGCTGGTGAGTGGCGCAGAAATCACAGCGTGAGCCCATTAAGGGATTGTTCTCCTAGGTGGCCAGCCCTGCAGTTCACTGTGAAAGCTTCTGAGGAGGGGATGTGCCTGATACCGGATCCTTAGAACCATTTTTCTCTCTGGTGACACAGTGTTACGGCGATCTGTAATACAAGGTAGACAGAACCCGCCACTCTGCTCCTGGGTGGTGCACGGGTGTGGGGGCAAGCCTCCCAAATCACTCCCCTTGAGTGCCATTCATGTAAACACCACGGTGGTTTCTCAGCTGGGAGTCTGCAGGTCCATCTTCAAGTTTCAGGAAGAATTTTAACTTTTCTATCTTGATAATAATCTTAATAAAAAATAAAATCGTATCCTGTAGCATCTAGAGGTAGGATTACCAGAGAAAATAGAGGGCTCACAATTAAATTTGAATTTCAGATAAACAACAAATACTTTTTTAGTATAATTATATCCCAGATATTGCACAGGACATATTTAAATACTAAAAATTTATACTTTACCCCTAACTATTGCCACATGATGTCAGTGCCTGTATTAATCATCGTTCTCCAGAGACACACAGGATGAGTTAGCAAGCTGGTGACCCAGGAAAGCTGATGGTGTAGTTCCAGTCCAAGTCCAAAGGCCTAAGAACCAGAAGATTTGATGGTATAGTTCTGGTCTAAGGGCCGTTAGGCTGAAGATTACTAAAAAAAAAAAAAAAAAGTCCCAGTTCAAAAGCAATTAGGCAGGGAGAATTCTCTCTTACTCAGGAACGTATTGGCCTTTTTAGTCTGTGCAAGCCTTCAACTGATTGGATGAGGCCCACCCACATTAGGGAGGGAAATCTGCTTTATTCAGTCTAAAGATTGAATGTTTATTTATTTTTGAGAGAGAAAAAATGTGCATGTTTGCGAGCAGGGGAGGGGTAGAGAGAGGGAGACAGAGAATCTGAAGCAGTACTCAGTCTAAAGATTTAAATGTTAATCTTATCTCAAAACGCCCTCATAAAAACATCAGAGTAATGTCTGACCAAATATCTATTTGGCCTAACCAAGTTGACACATAAAATTAACCATCAAACTGCCCGTGTCTGTACTTTTATGATAGAATTGGGACAAAGCAATAGTACTTTTATTACAACAGTTAATAAGAAAAGAGAGGCAGACCTAATCCCAAGGTGTTAACGAAAGATGAAACAAGACCACAGGCCTGTAAGAAGCAAGCTTTCAGGAGTTTGAATGGAAAAAGACAATGGGAGAACTGAGTCACCCCATGCACACAGCAGTAAAGGCATGACAGATTCACAAGAAACTTCCCCTTAAGAGGTCAGCCTCATAGCAATGTTGCAAACAAACAGGAAAACTACACAAACATAGCCGGTAAGTGTCGCAAGAAAAAAAATCCATCACACTGAATGTATTTATTAGTTTGGATTTTGATGGGTTTTGTAGCATTGTATTTAACTTGTAAATGTGTTTTGATTTCACTATATATAAGGAGGTTATATCTACTTTTATATATGTATATATATTTAAATTACATTAAATTAAAATACATGTAAGTCAATACTGGGGGAGTCTATAAGATTTTTGTCCTTTTAAACGGGTCCATTAGATTATTATCCTTTGTTTGAGAAATACACATCTAATGTAAAAGAGTCTTGGCCCTTTTTAGGAGATTTGTATTTTGGAGCATTTAATCTAGCACTGAACTATATGCTATTAAAGCTTTTTTAAAATAACAAATTGAAAAAAAGTGTATAATCTGAGATAACCACCTCACACCGGTCAGAGTGGCTAAAATGAACAAATCAGGAGACTACAGATGCTGGTGAGGATGTGGAGAAACGGGCACCCTCCTACACTGTTGGTGGGAATATAACCTGGTACAGCTACAGTGTGGAGATTCCTCAAAAAATTAACAACAGAACTCCCCTATGACCCAGCAATAGCACTGCTAGGAATTTACCCAAGGGATACAGGAGTGCTGATGCATAGGGGCACATGTACCCCAATGTTCATAGCAGCACTCTCAACAATAGCCAAATCATGGAAGGAGCCTAAATGTCCATCAACTGATGAATGGATCAAGAAGATGTGGTTTATCTATACAATGGAACACTACATGGCAATGAGAAAGAATGAAATCTGGCCATGTGTAGCAAGTGGATGGACCTTGAGGGTGTTATGCTGAGTGAAATAAGTCAGGCAGAGAAGGACAGATACCATACGTCTGCATGTATAGGTGGATTAGGAGGAACTTAACGGAGGACAATGGGGGAGGAGAAGGGGAGAAAAATAGTTAAGGAGAGGGAAGGAGGCAAACCATAAGACACTCTTAAATACTGAGAACAAACTGAGGGCTGATGGGGGTGGGGGAGAGGGGAAAATGGGTGATGGGCTGGAGGAGGGCACTTGTTGGGATGAGCACTGGGTGTTATATGGAAACCAACCTGACAATAAACTATAATTAAAAAATTAGGTTTATGTCCACACAACATTTGAACTTGGAAAGAACACTGACTTAATTAGCATGTGTTTGCATGTACAGATTTGTATCAACTATTGAGGAATTATTTTTAAAAAGTGTATACTATGTGCTGTATTGCTTAGAAAGTGTTGGCCATATTTCCTCTCAGAGATACACAAAGCATTTTAGCAAATAAAAGGCTTTGAGTAATCCAACAGAGAAGGATGTCAAATGTTGTTTCAGGAGGTATTTCCCAAGCTTATGTGAGCAATAAGAATATCTCTACTGCAGCAACTATTAATATCCTAAGGAATAGCAATCTTTGAAAAATCAGTTTGCAAAACATTGATCTATAACACTTTACAAAACAGAGATACTCTATTCGACATGTTGGTGACAAGGACCCCTCTAGCAGTCTGGTCAGGCCTATGGGTATCTTAGAAGAAGTTACTGAAATGCATAAAATAAACACAAAGGAGTATAAAGGAAGCCAATTATACTGAAATATGGCTTTCAAAATAATTTTTTAATGGGAGTACCTAAAAGAGAGAGGGAGAAGGGAACAGAAAAAAAAATATTAGAGGAATAATGGCCAAAGACTGTATCTGTATGATTCTATTTATATGAAATATCCATAATAGTGAAATATATAGAGACCCAGAGTAGATAGAGGGGGCACATTGGAAGACAGCAGCTACAAAAAGGAGGGTCTCCCTTTGGGATAATGAAATACTCTAAAATTGATTTCAGTGATGGTTGTCCATCATCCATATATATAGCTATGTACACTTCACTGTACAGCTTACATGGGTTAATTATATAGTATGTAAGTTATATCTCAATAAATGTTTTTAAAATTACAATAAAAGGTTTTCCAAATATGTTGAAAACTATAAATACACACAGATCCAAGAAGCCCAATAAATCCCAAACAAAGAAATCTAAAAACTACACCAAAGCACATTATAATCAAATTGCTCTAAACAAATGATAAAGAAAACATCCTGAAAGCAGTCTGAGACACATTATACACAGTGGGAAAAAGAAATGACAACGGGTTTATTGTTAAATGCAATGAAAGGCAGAAGACAGTAGAGCAAAATCTTTTATACACAAAAGAAGAAAAACTGTCAACCTAGAATTGTACACGCAGTGAAATTATCTTTTAGATACAAAGGCAACACAACGAGATTCCACCTCAACCCATTAGGATGGCTACTATCCAAACAATGGAAAATAATAAGGGTTGACAAGATCTGGAGAAACTGAAACCCTCCTGCCTTGCTGGGGGGAATGCAAATTAATGTAGCCACTGTAGAAAATTGTTTGGCAGTCCCTCAAAAAAATTAAACATCAAGTCACCAGTATGATCCAGTAACTCCACTCCTAGGTGTATATCCAACATAAGTGAAGACAGATGTTCAAACAACAACCTGTACAAGATACATACAGTCAAAAAGAATGCACTGTACACTTAAAAATTTGGTTAAGAGGGTGTATCTCATGTTCTTACAATAATTTTTAAAAAAATATATACACAAATGTTCATAGTAGCACTATTCACAATAACCAAAAAGGCAAAACAAACAAACAAACAAAACAAATGTCCACCATCTGGTAAATGGATAAACAAAAATGGATATACAATGGAATATTATTTGGACACAAAAAGTAATGAAGTACTGATACATGCTACAACATGATGAACCTCAAAAACATTATTCTACATAAAAGAAGCCAGTCATAAAGAACTACATGTTGTAGGATTTCATTTATTCCACATTCCATTATGAAACATCCAGAATAGGCAAATACGGAGAATAGGGATTAGTGACTGCCAGAGGCTGGGGAAGGGAAGCAGGGGGAGTGTCTTCTTATAGAGAGTGTGGAGCTTCCTTCTGGGGTGAAGAAAATATTCTGCAACTACAGTGGTGATGGTTCACAATATTGTGAACGTACTAAAGCCACTGACTTGCACACTTTAAAATAGTTAAATGTTAAAATCTATGCTTGTGTATTTTATCACAATTTTTAAAACCACAATGACATACACTGCACACTTATTAAAATGATTAAAATTAAAAAGACTAAAGGACCAACCATACCAATTTATCAGAAAAGATATGGAAGAATTAAAAGCCTCCACCGTAGATTCCTGGTGGGAAGGTATGTTACTATCACTTTGGAAAACAGTCTGGTGGTTTCTTAAAAAGTTCAACATATACCAACTACTACATGATTCAACCACTCATTTACCAGGTATCCCAAGAAAATGAAAGCACGTGTCCACACACAGACTCGTGCACAAATGTTTACAGTAATTTTACTGTAATAGCCGAAAACTGGAAACAACCAAAGTCCATCAACAGAGGAATGGATAAATCATGGTATATCCATACAACAGAATACTACTCAGCAATATAAAAAAAAATAAATTACTGGCACTTGCAACAACCTGGAAGAATCTCAAAAGAACTGAGGGATGAGAAGCCAGACGGAAATGAGTACATACTGTATGATTCCATTATATAAAATTTTAGGAAATGCAAATAAGCTATTATGAGAAAAGCAGGTCAGTGGTTTCCTGGTGATTAGGTGACAGGGTGGGGTTGGTAGGAAGGAATAGGGAAAAGAGTTTCAAAAAGACAAAAGGAAAGTTTTGTGGGTCAAGTATATATTCACTATCATAACTGTAGACATTGTTTCACAGGTATACAAACATGCCGAAACTTACCAAATCATACACTTTAAATATGTGGAATTTATTGCATTTCAATTATATCTCCATGAAACTCTTAACATTTTTAAAAGTATATGCGATAATTTAGGTTCAAGGAAGAAAATATAAATCAAGCTTATATTTCCTACTAGATTATGCAATTTTAATATTTTTGCTTTAAAATATTTAAATCTTGTTCCAAAAGGCAAATGTTATGTTTAAAAAATTGACTAGGCACTACACTAATACACTAAGTGTATTATACTGATTGCTCTATGGAATAATGTATTGGTCAGAACAGGCTACATTAAGCCACAGTAACAAACACCCTAAGGCTGAGTGGCTTAATACCACCAGAGTTTATTTCTTACCCACTCTACATATCCATAATAGTTCATAGGAGGTTATGTTTTTTTTTGTTTTTGTTTTTGTTTTTTTTAAATGTTTTTTTTTTTTAAATTTATTTCTAGGAGAGAGAGAGAGAGAGACAGCGTGAGCAGGGGAGGGTCAGAGAGAGAGGGAGTCACAGACTGAAACAGGCTCCAGGCTCCGAGCTGGCAGTCAGCACAGAGCCCGACGCGGGGCCCGAACCCACGAACCGTGAGATCATGACCTAAGCGAAAGTCAGACGCTTAACCGACTAAGCCACCCAGGCGCCCCCATAGGAGGTTATGTTTACGGTAACATCTCTGAGACGCAGGCCAAAAAGCTCCAACATTCTAAAATGTGGCCTCAATGCAGCTGGAGAAGAATGAATTAAATGGTTGAGTCCAGCCCACAAGGTACAGCTTTATTTCAAGGGGCCAGGGGAGTGTATGCCTCCATGTGTCCAGAAGTAGAGGAGAAATGGATGCTGGTAAACATTAATAATGTACCACAATTTCCCATGACACCGAAAATTATTTCCACACCAAGATATGACAAAGGAATTGAAACAATGTACTCCATGAGCCAGAGATTTTACCCAGAAAAGGTGGGATACATCTCCTGTATTCTCTCTGTACATCTAACGTAGAGGCAAAATTCCAGGGAACCCAGAGACAGCTAAGTGGCAACTCAATTTGACTTTTAAAAGTCTCCTAGCTGCCTAGAAATCAGCTCTTTTACACTTGCTATGCATGCCATCAAATACACTCACTCATTCAGTAGTAGCTGCCCCTTCTGCCCAGATGTTGAAGAAACCCACCAGGCGGGGTCTGCACTCAAGAGGTCTAAACAAGGTGCTATGGGAACACAGAAGAGAGCACGGAGTTTTTGTAAAAAGATGTTTTAAACTTTAACCTAACCACTTTTTCTCTGCTTTTGTGATATAAATCCGGGTCCCCACCTTGCCAACTCTGCAGCTTACTAGCTCCATGGTCATAGGCAAATCCCTTCACCTTTCTGAGGCTCAGTTTCCTCACCTGTAAAACGGGAATAATAAGGCTTACCTCCCAAGATGGTTGTGAGAACAAGAATGAGATCACGTCTATGGAAATGCTTTGTAAACTGTAAGGTTTTGTGTCAGTCCAAGTTATCACCACCATCACCATCATCATGGCTGTCTTGCACTGTCTAGAAGGGGAGCCCCAGGGTTGGGGAAGGCCCAGAGCAGAGAGGGGCTCCCAGCCTGACCCTAGACTCCACTGGAGTCGGGGCCTCTCTCTAATTAACTCGTCCTGGCAAAAGTTCCTTGCTGGACATGTTTGCCTACCAGGGAAGAGCCAGGTGAGGCTTCCAGGGGCCGCCCACTGGCCCTGACGCACGGGGGGGAGGAAGGATGACTCACCAGCGCTGTTAACAGCCTCGCTGACAGGTCTCTTGGCCCAACCCCTGGCACAGATTCTAGAGGGCTGGCAAGGGTGCAGCAGGGCCATCAGGTTTTCAAGAAGAGGGAGAAGAGAGGAAGATGAAAAAGAGAGGCGGAGAAAAAGGAGAGAGAAAGGAAACGGCACAAAAAGGCAAAAGGAAGAAATGAAAATGAAAGCAGAAAGTGGCTACCAGGGGCTGGGAGGCGAAGTTATTTGATGGATAATTTGCAAGATGAAAAAAAAAAAAAAGCAGCTCTGGAGACTGGTTGCAAAACTGTGAACGTGCTTACCACCGAACACTTAAGATGATAAATTTTATATTGTTTTTTACCACAATTAAAAACAGGCCTTAGAAAATTATTTTTTTAAATTTTTTTAAATGTTTTATTTCTTAGAGAGAGAGAGAGAGAGACAGCGTGAGCAGGGAAGGGTCAGTGAGAGAGGGAGTCACAGACTGAAACAGGCTCCAGGCTCTGAGCTGTCAGCACAGAGCCGACGCGGGGCTCGAACCCACGAACCGCGAGATCATGACCTAAGCGAAAGTCGGAAGCTTAACCGACTAAGCCACCCAGGCGCCCCCGAAAATTATTTTTTAAAGTGAAGGAATGATAAGAGGGAGGAAGGAGAGAGAGAGGGGAGGGAGGGGAGGAGCGAGGAAGCAGTGGAGCAAGAGAGAGAAGGATGCAGGGAGGAAGGAAAGAGGGAAAAGGAAGGGAGGAGGAGAGAGGAGTGAAGGACGGAAGGAGGGAGGGAGGGATGAAAGGGAAACATGAAGCAGGGACTAAAGGAAGGAAACGGAGAAGAAAGAAGGACGAGGAGGAGGAGAAGAACACCTCACAGGGGACTACCGGGCAGCGCTCCCCGCCGGCTTCCCTCCAGGCAGCCCTGGGCGCAGGGGCGGGGGGGCTCCGGCGCCGGGCTGAGCGTGACGTCATCGCGCCACGCCGCCTCCCGCGTCCGGGCGTTGTGCAACCGCGTGGCGCTGATACGTGGCCCCACCGGCGGGTCCCGCTCTCCTTGGGTGGCTGCGAGTCCCTTGGCCTTTGGCTTTCTGCCCGGCCAGCCCCGGTGGCGGCAGGAAGGCGATAATTGCCCAGAGACGCAGCACTTATCTGGCCCGGTTGTGCAAGGCGCGCAGGAGGGAGGGCCCCGGGCAGCGGCTCTCACGCCTCAGCGGCTAGGCATGCGCGCGGGGGCGACGGGCGAACGGGGGTCTCAGGGGGCGCCTCTGGGAGCTCCCGCAGGAGCAGCAGCGTCCCTTCTCGGGAAGGAGCGGCCCGCGTGATCGGGTGATCATCGTTGGAGAGGGGGAGGACCTGGGTCCCCGACCTGGCCCTGCACCTGCCAAGAGGCGTGAAGTCGGACAAGTCACTTCACTTCTGGGCCCCAGGCTCCTATGTGCACTCGGAGTAAAATTACTACCTCTCCTGGTGGTTGTGAGGATTAGAAATAATGCAAGTGAGGCCTAGAGCAGTGCCAGCACACACTAGGCACACACTGAATGGTGGCCATTAATTATTTCTCCTATCACCCGCCCCAGGAGCTCACGCTAAAATTCTACGTACTAGGCTCTCCCTCCTGGAACCTCACCCTGCCAATCAAGACCTGGGTTCAAGTTTTATCTGCCGCTGCCTTGCCGGACCTTAGGATACTTGTCTTCCCTCTCTGGTCTTCCGTTTCCTCTTCCAAAATTGTACGATGAAGTTCCCCACCCCAGTAGTTTGTTGGGAGGTTTAAATGAGATCCTCTTTGAGAAAATGTGAGGTACAGATCTGTATCCGAGTGTGCCAACCCTTGTCTTTGAAAAATTCCCTTGGCGTCCATGACAACAGGCACTCAAGGATTTTACCTCTGGCTGTTTCTTGCTAGTGTCTTTGTCCTCCACACATCCCTTGCAAGTTGATGTGCCTTGAGGTTCTCTCTCAGACATTCCTTGGTGAGGGTGACTTGACTGCATCTTCTCCCAGACTCCAGGTCCCAGCAGCCACTGCAGCTCTCTTCTAGAGATCCTCGTGTTTACAGGAACCCCACAGGTAGCATGTTCCAAAACTGAACATACCATCTTCCTATCACAAAGCCAGAGGGCAATGTCTAGGTTCTCCATCTTCCCCAGGTCAAAAAAGAACCTGAGAGCGTCTTTAAGGCTTCTCTTTCTCCCATCCTCGTACTAGCCAATCACTAAGTCCTATCCTCGTACCTCTCCAATGTCCCTTTAGCCTGTCTTTTCCACTCCTGCTGTCATTATCTCAGTCTTGGCCACCGCCATATTGCTCACCTGGGGGACTGCTACGGCCTCCTAACTTGTCACTCTGTCTTCAGTCTTGTCCCCTCCAATCCACTGTCTCCACTGAAGACAGAGTAACCTTCCTAAAATACGAATCTTACGTCACTCTGCGTCGGCTTTTTGCTTAGTTCTCCCATTAGTTTCCTGTTACTTGCCTGCCTTCCAAACCCTAACCACGTGGAATTTATTTCTGTCCTGAGAGTGCTATGCGTTTGGGGCCTTCTCACATGCTATCTCTCTTTGTTTGGTTCACTCCTGTTTATCCTACAGATCTCCACCTAGATGCTTCCTTTGCATAGCTTTCCCTGATCTCCCCAGCCCTTACTAGCATAGGCATAGGCATAGGTAGCATAGGCAACCCTCCTATTTGCTCTTAAAGTAGTAATATATAAACTTGTATTGTTTGATACAAACTTTCTAGAAAGCAAAAAGAAATGTGTATCAAAATCTTTTAATATGTTCAAATCTGTCAACCCAGCAATTCCTCTTCTGAGAAATTTAAGAAAGCCTGAAACATGTACTCAAATATTTGAGGACATTGACATTCATTAGGGTGAAAAATAGAAATAACCAAAAGGTCCAACAAGGGATTGGTTAAATATCACACCAATACCATGGAATACTTTGAAGCCATTAAAGATGTAGAATATGTAATCTATGGGGAAATTGCTCACAGTATAATGTTAGGTGGGGAAAGCAGGTTGCAAAATGCTAGGTATATTCTGCATGGATCTAATTTTTTTCATTTAAATCCACATAGAAAAAAGCATCTGGAAGAATGTATACCAAAATATTAAGAGTGATCATCTCTTGGTGATGGGATTATAAGAGATTTTAATTTTGTTCATTTTGCTTATCTGTTTTCTCCCATAATCCTTTATTTACTAATTATGTGATTTTTGAAAAAAATAAAATAAATGTTTGTTGACTGGATATTCTTGTGCAGAGGCCTGAGCCAATCTGGCTGGGATAGATAGACCTCTCAGAGCTCCTTCCCCACTTGAAAGGGGAGGGGCCTAAAACCAGAACAAAATGCTTCTTGCCTGTGCCTGACTCAAATCCATAGCAATGCCAGCAAGAAGGAAAAACTGTTGCTCTTTTGATAAAAGATGGATACTAGAGGAATTTTCATTCATTGAAGAATTTGGCTTGGAAATGTCCAGGCTGGCAGTATTCAGAGAGACCTTGGAGGTTTTCAAATCCTACATCCTCATCCTGGAATTGGGGAACCAGAAACCTAAAGACGTTGGTGACTTGCCACACCTGCCAGATCATACAGGAAGTTAATGGCGGAGCTGGAATTCGAACATATTACCTCACCCCCTGGTTCCTCTTCATTCCACTATATGTTTCCACCCCCATCCCCAGCAACTGATGCCAAGACTATCCCCTATCCCACCCCCACCCCCACACACAGAAGCAAGCTGCTCGATCTCCGTCCAAACTCCATATATCCAGAAAATAAACCACCCTTGGATTCATTTAACTTTTTACTATGGGGCTCTCTTACACTAATCCTTGAGAAATTGACCCACCTAACTGGTCCACCAAGTTCTGTTCTGAAGAATATCCAACTTGGTAACAATTACATTCCGAACTCCACTGCTTTCTGTAGGGCTGTACACCAAGCACATTTCCATAAGATATTCTGTTTTATTTTTATATTTTTATTTTACTCTCCTAGTAGCTCTGCAATGCAAATATAACTGTCCTTTTACCCTATGAGGAAAATGAAATTCAGGGAGGTTAAATAACTTTGTCACATCCAATAAATAAATGGTAACGTCCATAAGCACCACAGCTGGGATTTAAACTCCCACTCACAGTAGACCCTGCCTGTACCCATGTTTCCATGGTCCACACTGCCATCCCAGAGCAGATGTCCTTTCTACAATCTGCTGAGAGGCATTTTTGAGACTCACAGGAAATCAGAGCTGGAGAGACCTTGGAGATCCTCATTTCACATTTCCACATTTTATTTCATTCTTTGAGCAAGCCATGTTGCAGAGTAGTTTATACCATGAACTATGGGTAGAGGACCTGAACTTAAACTCTGGCTCTGCCACTCACTAATTGTGTGACTTTGGACAAGTTACTTAACCTCTCTCTGCCTCATTTTCCTCATCTGCAGAGTGTGGCTAATAATACTATTTAATTCAAAGAATTGTTACAAGGATTAAATGAGTTACAATGTGAAAGTACACAAAACAGTGCTTGGCACATGGTAAGCTCTCCCTAAACAGCTTTTGTGACCATCATTACTATACTATTATTGTTACTTCTAAGAGCTTATGATGTACCAAGTGTTAAGATAGTGGAGGAGAAAACAAAGATGACATAGCCACTGTCCTCTCCTCAGAGAAGTCGTAGTATGGAAGGAGAATGCAGAAACTATACATAATTGCATTTTAATAATGTGGTAAATACAATAACATAGATTTGTGTGGACACTCCAGGAGTGGTGTGACTTGTCCAAGGCAGCAGCAAAGTTAGGACTTGGGCCAGGGTATCCTGAGCCTCCTTCCATCCCACCTCATTCATTGGGAATTTGCACATGGCACATAACAAATATGACCCAAAGCCTTTCCACAAGCATCAAAAGGAGACTCCTAAGGCCATGGCTGCCTCAGCTGAAGATGTTACTAACGTATAGATAAAGGCAATACACATTTACTGAATGAGTCAGTGAGTCAAAGGCATTGGTGAGAAGACAGCCAACTTTTCCCTCAGCTCTTACCTCCTCAGTGTACAGGCATGAGGCAGTGGCACCGGATGAAGCAGCAGTGAGCCCCGGAGAACAACTGGTTACCCCCCCTTCCTCCTCAAAAAGATGGTATATTGGGACACCACCATTCACGGGCTCCTCCTTCACCATAGCTATTTCTGATGCCCTTGAGGGAAATGTTTAGCTCATTCAATTCAATCACTTCCACAATTATATCATTTATGTGTGTCTGACTCTGCAGAGAGAAAGGTGAATCAGCTTCAATCCTTGCCCTCGGGGAGCTTGAATTCCAAAAGAAGAAAGAAACCATGACAAATTGCTATCTTGCAAGGTAGAACGTACTTAGGGCCCCAAGAAAGGGATGGACCAAAGATAACCAGAATCCAAGTAATAAGAGCTCACATGGATAGGGTGGCAGGCTGAATAATGGCACCCAAAAGAGATCTACATGCTGATCCCTGGGACCTGTAAATATTATTTTATATGGCAAAAGATCTTTTCAGGTGTGATGAAATTAAGAATCTTGAGACGGGGATATTATCCTGGCTTATCTGGGTGGGCCCTAAATGTAATCACAAGTTTCCTTGTAAGAGGGAGGTAGAAGGAGACTTGACTATAGAGAAGTGAGGGTGAAAGCAAGAGATTAGAATGATTTCAGGAAGGGGCCATGAGCTAGGGAGTATAGGCTGTCTCCAGAAGCAAGAAGAGAAAAGGAAATGGATTCTCCCTAGAGCCCTCCTAAAGGAAACAGCCCTGCCTATACCTTGAAATCAGTCCAGTGAAACTATTTCCCTCTTCTGGACTCTGGAACTTAATAAATTCATGTTGTGTTAAGCCATCAAGTCTATGGTGATTTGTTTTGGCAGCCATCGAAAACTAATATGGATAGACTGCTGCCTAAATCTTAGGCACTCTGACTGGGTTTTACACATGAACCCTAGAGCCAGATTGCCTGGGTTCAAGTCCTGGCTTGTGTTGCTTTGGTCAACTTACCTCCCTGGGCTTCAGTTCTTTCATTTATAAAAGAGAAATGATATTTAGTACCCCTCCCAGAAGAATGGTATAAGGATAATATGTAGGAGATATTACTATGCTCACTATTATTTTGGTTCTTTCCTTCTAAAGGAGTCTGCACTTTCTGTCCCCTTGCAGAAAGGTGGCACCATGTGACTGTGCAGTAAGGTGACACCAGTTCTGGCCAATGAAATGTAAGCACAAGTGAAAAGCCCCTGTGGGACCTGGACCATATGACCACTAATTCTCATGTTCCCGTGGGCAAGTCACAAGCTCTCTCAGCCTCAATGACATCACAAACCTCTCTAGTGCCCCTTCCAATCTCACTCTCTAAGACTCTGAGCATCATGTGACAAAATGGACAGTAAATAAGAGAAAAGAGAAGAGATTTAAAAGTGATCATAGGAACAGTGTGAAACACATGGGGTATATGTAACATGGATTCCCCAGAGTATATGTGTCAACCACCCAAAAAGGCACTGGGATGACCCATCTATATGCTGCCTAAAGGAGACTCACTTTAGATAAAGTGAGTAAAGACACATGCAGATTGAAAGAGAAGGAATGGTAAAACATTTACCATGCAAGTGGAAGCAAAAAGAATGCTGGGATAACAAGAGACAAAGAAGGATACTTCATAATGATGAAGGGAACAATTCAACAAGAGAATATAACTGTAAATATGTATGCACCCCACATCGGAGCACCTAAATACATAAAGCAACTACTAACAGACATAAAGGGAGATTGACCGTAATACAATAATAGTAGGGGACTTTAATACTCCACTTAAATCAACGGACAGATCATCCAGACAGAAAATCAACAAGGAAACAGTGGCTTTGAATGACACACTGAACCAGATGAATGTAACAGATATATTAAGAACATTACATCTAAAACAGCAGAATATACATTCTTTTTATGTGCACATGGAGCATTCTCCAAAGTAGACCACATATTAGGCCACAAAACAAGTCTCAACAAATTTTAAAAGATGGGAGTCATACCATGCATCTTTTTCTGACCACAGTGGTATGAAACTAGAAATCAATCATAAGAAAAAAATCTGGAAAGAACATAAATACATGGAGGCGAATAACATACTACTAAACAATGAATGGGTCAACCAAGAAATCAAAGGGGAAGTTTTTTTAAAAGGCACCGGAATGAACTTCGTTATTATAGTAGCTAATTAATTAATTATGGCAAATGATACTGGGTTTCCATCTAAAGTTTCTATTTATTTTTTTAATGCTTTTTATTTATTTCTGAGAGAGAGAGACAGCGTGAGCAGGGGAGGATCAGAGAGAGAGGGAGACGCAGAATCTGAAGCAGGCTCCAGGCTCTGAGCTAGCTGTCAGCACAGAGCCCGACGCAGGGCTCGAACCCACAAACCGTGAGATCGTGACCTGAGCTGAAGTTGGACGCTTAACCGACTGAGCCACCCAGGCGCCCCTAAAGTTTCTTTTTAGAATAAATTTATGTTTAAAAAAGTAAGCTGATTTATTTATTTATTTTTTAATGTTTTATTTATTTCTAGGAGAAAGAGAGAGACAGCATGAGCAGGGGAGGGTCAGAGAGAGAGGGAGTGACAGACTCTGAAACAGGCTCCAGGCTCTGAGCTGGCAGTCAGCACAGAGCCCGACGCAGGGCTCGAACCCACGAACCGCGAGATCATGACCTAAGCGAAAGTCAGATGCTTAACCGACTAAGCCACCCAGGCGCCCCAAAAAGTAAGCTGATTTAAAGAGAAAATACTGATGAGACAATCTCACAGGTGGTTTGTGGATATGGCAAAAATTATAAAGGAGGAATCAAAAGACTTAAATCTGGGCAACTTCCTTGGAACATTGAAAAGAACATGGCTTTTGAATCGTATAGGCCAGGGCTGGAATCCAGTTCCTCCACATGCTGGTAGTGTGACCTCAATCAAATTACTCAAGCTTCATAGAGAGTTTCCTTATTGTTTTTTAATGGGGATCCTTATCCCTTCTTCATAGGGATTGGGTTGGTGTGAGGATTATGACTTACTTTCACCATTGCTGACCTTGTATTTTTCCTTCTTATTGTTACTTGTGGGTATTGACCCAATCTGTAAATTGGGTGCTGATCCAAACCACATTCCCAGAAGGCCTGGCCAGGCTCGGGGAGATAGAGTCCAACAGGGCCTGCTTCCTGCCTCCAGGAGCTCCTGGCCTAGTGGGGCAGCTGACCTAGACTCAAAGACCCACAGTCCACATCCAAAGTGCTGTAGGGAAACAGACAGATACAGTGGCATGAAGGTACTAAGATGGCTCAAGCAGGGGCTCCTGGGTGGCTCAGTCGGTTGAGCGTCCAACTTCAGCTCAGGTCATGATCTCACGGTTCATGGGTTCGTCGGGCTCTGTGCTGATAGCCAGCTCAGAGCCTGGAGCCTCAGATTCCCTGTCTCCCTCTCTCTGACCCTCCCCTGATCACACTGTCTCTCTCTCTCTCTCTCTCAGAAATAAATAAAAACATTTAAAAAAATTTAAGATGGCTCAAGGAGAGCCATGGTGCCGGAGGTGAGTCTCGAGTCTTGTGTAAGATTTCAACAGGCAACTGTGGGAAGGGAATGTGTACTAGCTTACCTCACCTCTCTGAGCCTCAGTTTCCTTTTTTGTAAAATACAAATAATACCACCTACCTTTTGCCATTTTACTGTGAGGATTAAGTAGGATAAAACTTGGGAAGCACCTACCACAGTGCCAGGTTCATATGAGGCCCTGGGTAATAGAGGCAATTACTTTACTATTATGTTGGATAATAAAGCCCCAGTGGGTGGCCCCCTTCCATAATGGAATTATTTTCTCCTTCCCTATGACTCACCTCCAGGGGCTGGCCCAGGGGAGGGGATGTCCCAGGCTCCTGGGCAGGTTGGAACTATCAAGCTCCTTAGAATAACGCCTTTATTTCACAAGACATCAATGCTCATGGCTCCTCATCCAATGGCCCCCAATCTGCAAATACAGATGCCAGGTCCCCAAGAGAAGGAACGTTTTCCCCCCAGTGTCAGAGCTGGGACTTATGTCCAGATTTCTACTATCTAAGAAGAAAAAGACCATGATTCTGAGACAACCCCGGGTCCTCAAGAGCCTGCTATGCAGGAGCCCAGAGACAACTGCTAAAAGGAAGCAGGAGTGTGGGGTGCTAGAGATCTGGGTTCAAATCTACTCAGTTGCTGTCTGAACGAGGACCATATTGTCCTTTCCCCCTCTAGGCCTCAGTGTTCTAAGAAGACTGGGTGGGTGGGCTTATACTCCCACCCATGGCTGACAATCAAAAAAACATACCAGGCTAGCACAAACCAATTACAGCAGACATTGACAGGGCTGTGTAGTTCCCCTCCTGAGCTAGGCATGAATACTTTGCTTTTTGGGAAAGTATAAAACATGTAGCGTGTGCAGTATGTTTCCCAAAATGAAAATGGGCCAACTTCACTTCTCCCTCACCTTCTCCTTACCTTCCTTCAAGTGCCTAGCCCTGTGCCTGATACATACTGGCTCCAACTCAATATCAAATGTATACCTTGCAAGTCCCTCCTCCTGAAGAAGGTCCACATTCCCAAAGAGGATGCAAAGACTTCATGAATTTTTTAAAAAGCCTTATTGAAGTATAATTTATGTGCCATAAAATTCACCTATTTTAAGTGTACAATTCAATGGTTTATAACATAAATTTACAGAGCTGTGCCATCATCACCATAGTCCAGTTTTGGAACATTTCCATCATCCCACTAGGATCCCTCACACCCATCACTTCTCATTCCTATCCAGGCCCAGGCAATCACTAATCTGCCTTCTATTTCTACAAATATGCTTTTTCTGGACATTTCCTATAAATGAAATCATATAATATGTGGTGTTTTGTGTCTGGCTTCTCTTACTTAGCATAATTTTGGGGAGGTTCAACCATGTTGTAGCATGTGTCAAAACTTCATTCCTTACCTTATTCATTTTATATGCCTGACACCCTACTAGTGCCTGGCACATGGTAGGTGCTTGGTAAGAGGCTGAGGAATTTCACATAAAGACCAAAGGCCCTTCCAAATTGAGAGCAGCTACCAGCCAAAGAAATTCCAGTCAGCCTCCAAGGTGCTGTGGATGATGTGCTGATCCCCATGCCCATTGCCAATGATGGGAATATAGCAATTTGTTTTTAAACCCGTAATTGTACACCAGTTGAATTGTCATGCCCTCAACTTCAGAGTTGTGCTGCAGCATCCCATCCACTTATTTTGAATTTGCCCTTATTCCCCTCTTACCTTGGCTCCAAAGGCCATGGTGACTCATTGCTCTGCAATTAACTCTTCTTCTTCAACCCTGAATCGCCTGAACTAGTTGGAGAAGAACGACACTCCAAATCCAACCTGCCTCCAACTATTACTGTAGAACTGACAATGTCTCCTTTCAAGTCTGCGAATTTTTGTTTCATATATTTTGGGACTCTATTTTCAGGTGTGAATTTGTCTATAATTGCTATATAATTAAATACCCATTAATAGGTTGCATTTATCAAGATATACTGTCCTTCTCTGTCTCTTGTAATCTTTTTCACTTAAAATCTACTTGTTTCCAAAAGCACAGGCAACAAAAGTGAAAATAAACAAGTAGAACTACATTAAATTACTAAGTTTTTGCACAGACAAGGAAACAGTCAACTGAAAAGGCAAACTACAGAATGGGAAAAAATATTTGCAAACCACATATCTGATAAGGAGTTACTATCTAAAATATATAAAGAACTCTTACAACTCAACAGCAATAATAATAATTATTATTATTATAACAACAACAACCTGATTTTTAATGGCCAAATGACCTGAATAGACATTTTTCCAAAGAAGATCTACAAATGAGCAACAGACATATGAAAAAACGCTCAATGTCACTCATCATCAG
This sequence comes from Crocuta crocuta, assembly GCF_008692635.1. NCBI lineage: Eukaryota > Metazoa > Chordata > Mammalia > Carnivora > Hyaenidae > Crocuta > Crocuta crocuta. Next base: position 2,378,076 of record NW_027528859.1, on the reverse strand, counting down.
GGAAGTGCAAATCAAAACCACAATGAGATATCACCTCAAACCTGTTGGGATGGCTATTATCAAAAAGTTAAAAGGTAACAAGTGTTCATAAGGATGTGGAGAAAAAGGGAATCCTTGTGAACTGTTGGTAGGAATGTAAATTGGTACAGCCATTATGAAAAACAGTATGGTTGTTCCCTCAAAAAATTAAGAACAGATCAACTATATGATCCAGGAATTCCAATTCAAGATATTTATCCAAACAAAACAAAATTGCTATCTTGAAGAGATATCTGCAATCTCTTGTTCATTGAAGCACTATTCACAATAGTCAGGATATGGAAACAACCTAAATGTCCACTGACAGATGAATGAATGGGTAAAGAAAATGTGGCATATAAACACATTGGAATATTATTCAGGCTTAAAAAAAAAAGGAAATCCTGCCATTTGCAACAATATAGATAAACCTAAAGGACACTAAGCTAAGTGAAATAATCCAGACACTAAAAGACAAATATCACATGATTTCACTTATATGTGGAATCCAAAAAACAAGCAAACAAGAGAAAAGTAGAACTTATGTAATAGAGAGTAGAAAGGTGGCTACCAGAGGCTAGGCGGTGGAAGGAAATGAGAGATATTGATCAAAGGATACACACTTTCAGTTGTAAGATAAGACAAATAAGCTCTGTAGACCTAATGTATAGCATGGTGACTGCAGGTAATAATAACACATTATATATCATATTTGAAATTTGTAAGAGAATAAATCCCAAATATTCACACACACACACACACACACACACACACACGGTAATCAATTAATTTATTAATTAATTTGACTGAGGTAAAAACATCACATTGTATGACTTGAAAATATACAATTTTGTCAAAAAAATTTTATATTTAAATGTTTTTGTCTGATAATAATACATCCACCCCAGTTCTCTTTTGCTCACTACTTGTACACAATACCTTGGTTAATGCATCAGGTGTCTGCTTCTACAGGACAACTCCTAAACCTGTTGCACTCAAAATGCTGCTCCAGGCTTCTCTGAATCTTGGTTTTGTGACCATTCAGAAGTTCTCTATCTCTCTTTCCTATGAATCCTTACAATAATCCCTTAGCAAAGCAATCACCAAAACTCATTTCTTACCACCTGAAGTAGTTAAATTAACAGAGCCTAGGAATGGAGATAAGAACAACAACCAAAAAAAATCAGTGAGATAGGAGTGAATCCATCACATAAAGACGTACGTGGTGCATCTAAGATGCTGTGAAGGATCCTCAACTCAACTATTTATTCATTCTTTCATTTTACAGCCCCTGGGTACCCATTATATGCCAAGACCTAAGCTGCATATAGAATCGAATCATTAATAGTCCCTGATGTCTAAGATTCAGAGGATGATACAGACAAGCAGGTCTATTTAAAGACATTCATAGGCTATGCCTCAGTCTCCTCATCTCTGAAATGGGATAATAGCACAACACCATGGGGCTGCCATAAAGGTTAAATTAATTAAAACTCTGTAAAACACTTGGAATAGTGAATAGTATGTGAAAGCATTTAATAAATGTTACCTATCATCAATCATCATCATCATCATCATCACCGTCAGCCTTAATCACTCTTTCTTCAGAAGCTGCATCTCCCTAGTTAAAATTAAATCTTTATTATAAAAACCAATTTTAATGTAAGCATTTCTAACTGTAAAGTAGGACATATTAGTAATTTTTCTCTAGAACTTAATATTCTTTTAGATATGCTCTTTTTATATTTGGGAGCCCATGTATCTTTGGAAAGCCCTCAGAAAATTCAAGACCATACCCCCAGGCTCCAGGGGATAAAGTGGCCCTGCCCACAGTGACCATGTAGGGCTGCACAGGCTGTTTTAACTGCACAACTCTGTGGGAAATCAGTTCCCTAGACTATGAAATGACTGCCCCTCACCCTGATCCCCAGAGATGTGTACTGCAGCAGCCCTGGTCCGACAGGTGAGGAAATCAAGGACTGCCACACAATTGGGAGAAAAGAGCAGGCTTTATGGAGAGATGACATCTGAGCCAAGTCCTAAAGAGTAGAAAGATTTCAGTCCATGAGATGCCGTGAGAAGGGTATTCCAAGCAGAAAGAAATAATAAGAGCAAAGGCAAGGAGTACATCTGGGGAAGAGTGAGTCATTCTGTTTGGTCCAAATAAAGGATGAGAGTGGCGTGAAGAAGGAAATGATCTTGGAGAGAGGCAAAGGATCCAGATCAAGGAGTGCTTTGAATACGAGGCTTAAACAGTTGAAACTGTTGTGTAGGCAATGAGAAGTCATTGAAGGTCCTGAGGAAGGAAGTATCATAATCAGGACTGTGCCTTAGGAAAGGCCCTCCTTCAGCTGTGTGGGGTCAGAGGAGTCAGAGACTAGAAGCAGGAGACCATTAAGAAGATGGTTATAGTGGTACAGTGACTGCTGAGAGGGATAGAGAAGAGGGCCAGGATTAGAGTGATGTTGGGGAGGTAGAGTAAACACTGGGCCTGTAAGATGGCCACCTAGGCAAGTATAATGGACCTAACTCAAACCCCCAGCCCCCTGTGGCTCCTCTCTCTGAGGAAGGGTCAGGTCCACAGACTGCACTCTCTCACCAGAGCCTCTGATGGCCAGGACTGATTGATCGACTTGCAGAGGTGTTTCAGGACAACAGCTGGCAATCTTGGCTCCATGGGATCAAACCCACAATGTCATGTTGGCATCTTAGCTTGCTGGCTAGAGATTTGGAGCCAAGATCCAGAACTAATACTTCCTTAGGGGTGGGGGCAAAAGTTGGGAAAATATGGGACAAAGATGCTGGGGCCATGGGCACTGAGGACATGTATATGACACCATTTTGTATCCCACATCTCTTAGACCACTTTTGGAATCCTGTGTCTTTGTCTAGACCCATAGAGGGGCTGAAAGATTGGAATCTATTGCATCACACCTATGAGGATGGCTACAATATGGCTATAATCAAAAAGACACATGATATCAGAGCATCTGGGTGGCTCAGTCAGTTAAGCTTCTAACTTTGGCTCAGGTCATGATCTCACAGCTCATGAATTTGAGCCCCAGGTCAGGCTCTGTGCTGACAGCTTGTAGTCTGAAGCCTGCTTTGGATTCTGTGTCTCTACCTCTCTCTGCCCCTCCCCCACTTGTGTTCTGTCTCTCTCAAAAATAAATGCACATTTAAAAAAAATTTTTTAAAGACACATAATATCAAGTGTCAATTCCTGTGGCTGCTATAACAAAAGACCACAAACTGAATGATGTAAGACAGCAGAATTTTATTATCTCACAGTTCAGGAAGATACAAGTCGAACACTAAGGTTTGGTAGCATCACCCTCCCTCCAGAGGCTTTAGGGGAATCTGAATCCATCCCATGTCTCTTTTGGTGGCTGTCAGCATTCTTTGGCTTGTGGCTGCTCACTGCAATCTTCGCTCCATCTCTGCATGGCCTTCTCCTCTTCTTTGCGTGTCTCCTCCGTGTGTTTTTTAAAAGGACATGCATCGTTGGATTTAGGGCCCTCCTGGATAATCCAGGATGATGTCATCATGAGGTCCTTAAATTAATTACATCTGCAGAGACTCTTTCCAAACAAAGACACATTCACAGTTTCCAAGGATTAGGAGATTAACACATGGACATATCTTTGGAGTTGGTGGGTGGGGGGGGGGTCTTTCAACCCACTACACATGTCACACAGTTGGTAAGAATGTAGAAAAATTGGAACCCTGATATATTCACACTGCTGGTGAATATATAATGCTACAGCCACCTTGGCAAACAGTCTGGCATTTTCTCAAATGGTGACATCGTTATCACGTGATCTAGCTATTCCACTCCGAGGTATATAAACAAGAGAAATGCAAACATATGTACACACAAAAACCTATCCATGGATGTTCATGGCATTATTCGTATTGGCCAAAAAGTGGCAACAACCCAAATGTCCATCAACTGATGAATGGGTCAATAAAATGTGGTACTTTACACACACAATAGGATGTTATTCAGCAATAAAAGGAATGAAATACTGACTCATGTTACAGCATAAATAAACCTTGGACACATTACATTATGCTAAGTGAAAGTAGCCATTCACAAAAGGTCACTTATTGTATGATTCCAGTTATGACGAAATATCCAGGATAGGCAACTCTATGAGACAGAAGAAGATTAATAGTTGTCTTAGGAGGAGGCAGGCAGGGAGGGGGAGACCAGGGTTCTAACACATGTTACAACATGGATGAACCTTGAGGATATTATGTAAAGTGAAATAAGCCGGTCACAAAAAGACAAATACCATATGATTCCACTTATATGGGATACCTTAAGAAGTCAAATTCTTAGGAACAAAAAGTATAATGGTATTTTCTAGGGGCTGGGAGGAAGGAGAAATGATGAGCTATTGTTTAGAGGATATGGAATTTCAGTGTTACAAGATAAAAGAGCTCTTGAGATTGATTGCACAACAATGTGCAGATATTTAATACCACCGAATTGTATGCTTAGAAACGGTTACAGTGAGGGGCGCCTGTGTGGCTCACTCAGTAGACTGTGCAACTCTTGATCTCAGGGTTGTGAATATGAGCCCCGTGTTGGGTGTAGAGATTACTTAAATGATTCCAATGATACATCTTATATAATGTGTTTTTCTTGTTTTACCAAAATAAGTTAATTTTTGTATTCCACAGGGCACCTGGATGGCTCAGTCAGTTGAGCGTCTGACTTCGGCTCAGGTCATGATCTCACAGTTCGTGGGTTCGAGTCCCACATCAGGCTCTGTGCTGACAGCTCAGAGCCTGGAGCCTGCTTCCGATTCTGTGTGCCACTCTGTCTCTGACCCTTCCCTCCTCATGATCTGTCTCTCTCTGTCTCTCAAAAACAAATAAATGTTTAAAAAAAAATTTAATGTATTCCTGGCCCCTGGGGAGTGCTGCAGTCATTTACTGTCCAGCTTTATCAAGGTTTGGTGAGTGAAAGTCACCTGGAAATCAGCAAACATTCATCTTTGGTAGATGTTTTAGGTCCCTTGGAAGCAAAATGTGCTTCTATAGAAATTCCTCCTCCTCCTCTACCAGAACTCCGAACAATTGCAAACTAGCATGAAACAACATGTCATTACCCCTTGCATGCTCCCTCCCAGAGGGCTCCTCCTGCTGTCTGCAAATTCTCCCAAGGCTCCAACTCTCTCATCCTTCAGACTCTGGGCCAAAGTCCTACCTCAGAAGCCTTCCCCCACCTCCCAGAAGGCTGCTGTCACAAGTTCTCCTGCTTCTGAGAATAGCTGTCAACCTCTCTGTGGCCTCTCCACCTAGGCTTGGAGTCCTGGTTTCACACCCCCAACAGCACATGAGCTCTCCAGGACAGGATGCAGATCCCATAGTCAAGGTGCCTTGCATGCTGGATGCGTGTCTGAATGTGAGTACAACTTTCATGGAGCGTCCAGGTCCACAAAGTCTTCCTCCTCGCCAATCACTTCCCTTCACGTCAGCCATTTGCAATCTATTCTTCTCTGGAAGCACTAGGTACTCCCTGCCTTATACAATGGACAGGTATGTCTAAGGCTTCTCTAGACCACAGACTGTGATATCCCTGAAGGAAGGGAGCTAGTCTGAGCAATCTTTGTATCCATAGTATTTATTATAGAGCAGGGCAAAAGGGCCAACAGTGACCACTGAGCTGAATGCAAACATTCTCATTAAGCGACCCACCTTGAAATAAATAACCATAGGCCCTAACTGACCAGTTTCAGCCAGGCACAGTTCCTAAGATTACAGAAAAAGGGAAAATCCCATACGTCCACATAACTCCCTCACCTTGCCCTATAACGGTGTCTTATCCCAGACAGTCTCTCCTCTGCTGGCCTGACCACTGCCCCCTTGCAATGTATTCAGTAAATTTCTATCTCCTCTGTTCTGTCTTGGGTGAATTTTTTTACTGCCCATGCTGTGGCCTCCACCCAATGAGAACACCCCACATTTGGTGGCTCCCCCCATCTGATTGGAGTGTCCCACATTTATCACAGATTTTACATAGAGTTGAGACATAAAAATATGTTGGACTCCATTTGTTTTGCTTTTAAAAAATACTTTATGTTGCAAAATATTAATCACAGCATTATTTATACTAGAGAAAAATCAGAAATAACCTAAATATCTAACAATGAGGAAATGACTAAATTAATTTTAATGAAGCTTGATGAAACATTCAAAATAATAAATATGAATGATCAGTTACAAGGTAGTAAATTTTTCTGAAATGAAGTAGAGAAAGTAGGTCATGGCCAAGTATACAATCTGACTACAGATATAATTACCAACATGTATTGAATGCTAAGCACATTATAAACCTTATCCTACCTAATTCTTATAACTCTCTGAGTTGGGTATTATAATACCACACTTTTACAGTTAAGAAAATGGAGGTTTGTAGAGGCAAGTACCATGTTCAAGGTCTCATGGCTGTTAAGACATACAAGCATGACTCAAACCCAGGTGGTCTATGCCAACCCCAAAGTCCAAGCTCTTAACCACTTTGTTATACTACCTTCCACACTAAAATCAACTCTATAAACATAGCAGTATTCATGCAGATATGAAGGCCGAAAGTTCAGGCAGTAGGTGATGGGTATAATATTAATAATATTACTATTCTTATTCAACATTACTTAAGTGGTAATTTTAAAATATTTTTAAGGATAAGAAACAGGATGCCAAGGAAGAATTCCCTAAGTGCAATAAAGGGAAGGAAATATTCTTCCCTACCCTCAAGGTCTTCCAGCTGGACTAAGAATTAAATTTATCTGAGACAGGTTAACAAAATAAAAGAAACAAAGTTTTACTGCATGCATGCATGGAAGCTCAATAATGAAAGTGAAACCTAAAGAAATGTCTAAAATCAGTGGTTTTTATACTTTATAGATGAAGAGAGGAATTGACAGGACACAGAAAACCTAACTTTGGGATCTTCAATTAGTAAGGAATTCTAAACAGAATTTGGGCTGTGGTAAGTAAATTAGTAGAAGGTAACGAGGGTTGTTTATATAGCCTTCTGGGCTCTAAATTTCCCATCTCTGGTGATTAAGATGTCTCTACCTCCTGGTATGTGGAGCGTTCCTTTCCCAGGGGAGATTTATTTTCTGCTTTCAAGGGGAAAGAGAAGGATCTGAGTGTCCTTCCTGCATAGACAGTCTCTTAAGTAACTTCTATTTAAAATAACCAAAGTGAAGGCGCCTGAATGGCTCAGCTGGTTGAGCATCTGACTTCGGCTCAGGTCGTGATCTTACGGTTTGTGAGTTTGAGCCCCACACTGGGTTCTCTGCTATCAGCGCAGAGCCTGCTTCAGATCCTCTGTCTCCCTCTCTCTGCCCCTCCCCACTTGCGCTTGCTCTCTATCAAATAAATAAAAACATTAAAAATAAAATAATAACCAATGTGCCAAAGTAGCCCATCTTGGGGCACTGCCCTTGGACCCTGCAGCGGCAAAGTGGAAGTGTATCTGGAGACAGGGCATGCAGCTGAGAAAGCATCACTGAGATTGACAGGGAAGCTCCCTTACTGGGCAGGGAGACATGATTTGTTTAGTTCAGTGAGGCCAAAGCAGGGTGCCCAAAGCTCAGGAAATGCTTGGTGAATGAATGAATGAGTGAATGAATGAATGAATGAATGACTCTGAGAGCTGCTCAGGAGGATGATGCTACTGACTATTGGGAGAAATGATGGGCTGGTTTTGCGGAAAGACTGTATGAGTCCCAGGAGTGTGCATATGTGTTTCTGTCTGTGTGTGTGCATGTGTGTGCATGTGTATGCACACACACACTCACACGCATGTGTGTAGATGCAACTTGGGAGGCAGGAGGAAGAGACAAGAGTCTCTGATAAGCTGGCAAGGGATGCACGAAGGGAAAGGGCCAAAGAAAGATTAGAGAAGAAGGTGCTGGTCAAGGACTTCTCCCTCACTGGAGTCATCCAAGTAGCTTGGGCTTGGTCATTCCCTCAGCTCTGACCCCCCTCAGCTAACGCGGTGTAGGTACAGCTGGTAGGCCCCAATAAGTCCATGGGGAGTCCAGCCATCCACCCCTGGCTGCTGTTCTCCAACCCCTCCCAGGCTCCACCTTATTTCCATCCACTCCAACTTCATCATTGTATCTTCACTCCCTTTGCCTGAAAGGTTTGGGCTTCCTGTAGACAAATCACGTCTGCTAGCTGCTTTACCTCCATTGTCTCATTAAGTGTCCCCCAGCAACCCTGCAGGTAGGTTCTTACCCCCTGAGGTATAATAATAAATATATGTATTTGGCCTTTATCTCAGGTTCCTGACACAGAGCTCCTAAAACCTTTGAAATCTTGAGTGAAAGGAGTGATAGACATTTCTTTTATTATTCATAATAAGCTCCTTTGAACCTTACCTGAGTGTATGCTAATGAGGTCACTCTTGTGGGTCCCAAATAGCTTGAGGACAGAATTGGTCACAGAAAGACCAAGGCATGATTAGGACGATGAAATGTGCGGCCCTACCTTTCACCTCTGCCCTGGGAGGGGGTTGGCAGGGAGTCAGGCTGGAGATTGAGTTCAGTCACCAATAGCCAATGATTAAATCAATTCTATGTAATGAAACCTCCATTTAAAAAGAAACTGAAAAAACGGTTCAGAGAGCTTCTAAGTTGGCGAGCAGACCAAGGTGCTGGGAAGGTGCACTCCACATCCATGGAGACAGAAGTCTCTCTACTCCAGACTCTTGGATCTCACCCTATGGACCTTCTCATCTGGCTGTTCATTTACATCCTTTCTAATAAACTGTAGTAGTAATTATAGCATTCTCTGGAATGAGAGGGATGTTCTAGCTAATTACTGAACCTGGGAATCCCTGACTTTGTAGCCAAGTCTGGCGAAAGTGTAGGTGACCCGAGGACCCACTGCTTGGAATGGCCTCTGAAGTGAGGGCAGTACTATGGGACTGTGCCCTGAACCTGTGGAGTCTGACACTAGCTCTGAGTAGTCAGTGTCAGAACTGAATGAATCGGGGCACCTTGGTGGCTCAGTGTCAGACTCTTGGTTTCTGCTCAAGTCATGATCTTCCAGTTTGTGAGTTCGAGCCCCATGTTGGACTGGGCACTGATGTGCAGAGCCAGCTTGGGATTCACTCCCCCCCACCCTGCCCCTTCCCTGTTCATGCTCTCTCTCTCTCTCAAAATAAATAAACTTAAAAATTTTTTAATTAAAGAAAAAGAATTGAACGAATCATAGTTGATGTCAGAAAGTTGGAGAAGTGTTGGGAAAGATAGCATATATCTGGTATCAAGGGCGGAAAAAAGTCCTCCTTCCCATTTTGCAGATGAGGAGTCTGAGACTTGGAGTAGAAATGCAAATCATCCACATTTGGCAAGGGCCAAATGAGGGGTCGGCTGGACTGAGTTGAGGTGCTCAGTTTGCCTTTAACTCCCTCAATTTCCACACATGTAAGGTGGGATTAGGGACCCGTGCTCTCTTCCCTCGCTGAGTAGCTTCAAGGAGCCATTGAGATGACTGACATGGAACCCACTCTGTAAATTGGGGAGGCAAGAGTGGCAGCACGAAAGGATACTATATAGATTTAAATCCCAGCTTCCCCGCTTCCTGGATGACAACATATGAGTGAACCTCTCTGGACCTGTTTCCTCACCTGCAAAATGCGGAGGCACCATTGACCAGTGAGGATTTTAATAGATACCCGATGTCAGGCACTTGGTACACTCCCTGACACAGGAAGTTTAAGTACCTCTTAATAATTTCTGGATGTTAAATCCAGAAGCTCACTAACCATGGCAATTTTTTCGTATTTTAACCACAAGGCAGGAAGACATAGAGTCAAAACCAGATTAATATCAAGGAATGTGATTTACATGGAAATATGAGGATTCTGAATAAACAAAAGTGGCCAAGGCCAGGTGTGAAAAAGAAGATCCTGAGGCTCTGGTATTTTTAGAAGCCATTTTGCCTGTCATTTTTGTGTCATTTCCCTAGCTCCCTGTGAGGATGGCCTTTAAAATAATTTGACTGCTGAGGACTCCACACCCTGCGTTTTTTTAAGTTTAAAAATTAAAAAATTTAAAAAAATAATTTGACTGACCTCCAAACAAATCCTCATTCAAAGCCATCACCAAATGCCTTCCACTCATTTTCATTCATTCAACCATCTGCCCATTTAGCAGACATTCACTCAGCACCGCTTTGGGCCAAGCACTGCTTTCAGTGCTTGTGTAAGTGCAGTCAGTGCTGGTGATATACTGGCCACCCAGACTATTCCTGGCATCTAGTTTAGTCCACAAAGTACTGATGAATCAATCACTAGTTACAGGAAGGGGACAGCTTTCCTGAAGAGGTGCCTCATGAGGAGTCACCCAGTGAAAGGTGGAGGGGAGAGAAGTGAGGATAGGTCAGGACCAGGTAAGAGATGAGTCAGAGAAATATATGAGGAAAAGAGCAAGTAAGGAAGAGTAGTGGAGAAGGAGGCCAGAGACACAGAAGAGCCCTGATCTTGAAGGAAGGTGCTGGAACTTTGTAGCAGATTCAATACCTGCTTGAACTAGAAAAGGTGGGCATGAAGGGATGAAGTGGGAAGATTCATCATGGCCACCCAGAAGGGTTTTGTTTTAAGTCCCACTATCTGAAAGGGACTAGATTCTAAACCCAAGTCTACATTAACTTCTTGTTTGATGTTGGCAAGTTACTGCCTCTCTCTAAGCCTCATTTTCAGGCTAAGAGAGGACAGGAGATGAATCCAAAATTACAAACCCTGAACCCTGAGTCTGGGCTCAACATGCTTTCCAGTTTGTCAAAAAAATCTGTTCATATCTAATTCTGGGAAAAACAGTACTTATCAAATAGAGGACCATTGGAAGGACGTTGGATAAAATGCATAAATAAAATAGTGTGAGCATGTGGCTAAGGTTAGTGTCTATGACAGGATGGTATAGTGTGAGTCTAATGGTTTAAAAAAGGCAAAATAAGGAAAATAAAGATAGACGCATTTGAATTAAACTAGTATGTGAGACAGACCTGATAAAAATCAAACACAGCCAGCATTTACTTTTCACTCCAAATTTTGGAGTGAAATCAGAATCTTAAAGGCTTATCCTTTAAGATTATAAGGATATGGGCGGGGCGTCTGGGTGGCTCAGTTGGTTAAGCGTCCTTGATTTCAGATCAGGTCATGATCTCATGGTTCATTAGTTTGAGCCCCTCGTTGGGCTCTTCATTGATAGTGCGGAGCTTACTTGGGATTCTCTCTCTCTGCCTTCCTGTGCGCTCTCTCTCTCTCTCTCTCTCTCAAAACAAATTTTAAAAACTTAAAAAAAAGATTTTAAGGATATGGGCAAGCAGAAAAACTGAAGCAGTCATCAACGCCCTGGTCTCAGAGAGTTCAACTATGAGCTGGTTGCTATCCAATTTCTGTCTAAGACTTACCTGAAATTTGGAATATCTATTTTACAGATGTAAAATATTTATGCCCTGGGATGCATGGGTGTCTCAGTCAGTTAACTGTCCAACTCTTGACCTCAGCTCAGGTCTTGATCTCAGGGATGTGAGTTCAAGCCTCACATGGGGCTCTGTGCTGAGCATGGAGCCCACATTTAAAAAAAAAGTGGGGCGCCTGGGTGACTCAGTCAGTTAAGCCTCCAACTCTTGATTTCGGCTCAGGTCATGATCTCACACTTCATGAGATCGAGCCCTGTGTTGGGCTTCAAGCTGACAGCATGGAACCTGCTTGGGATTTTCTCTCCCTCTTCTCTGCTCCTCTCCTGTTCACCAGTTTGCTCACTCTCTCTCTCAAAATAAATAAATAAATAAACATTAATAAAACAATATTGCATTATATTCTTGAAAGTTGCTAAGAGGAGAGTAGATTCTTAATGTTCTCACCATCACAGCAAAAAATGGTAATTATGTACGATGAAGAATATGTTAATTAACTCACTCATTAATGTGTTAACTAACTCACTAACTAAACCACTAATGTGGTAAACATTTTGCAATACATACTACATATTTGTATCAAATCATCACATTGTATACCTTAGACTTACACAACATGATATGTCAATTATATCTCCGTGAAGCTGGGAAGAAAAGAAAAAGAGCAGCTAACACTTCCAATTTTAACCAAAAAAAAAAAAACCAAACTAATATTAGAAATAATATTAATAAGACATGCAAGACTTTGGGACACCTGGGTGGTTCAGTTGGTTAAGTGTCAGATTCTTAATTTGTGCTCAGGTCATAATCTCATTGTTCATGAGACTGAACCCTGTGTCGGGCTCCATGCTAATAGCACAGAGCTTGCTCGGGATACTCTTTCCTTTCTCTCTGCCCTTCCCTTTGCTCACTCATGCTCGTTCTCTCTCTCTCTCAAAATAAATAAAATTTTAAAAAACAAACAAACATATAAATAGGAGTGCCTGGGTGGCTCAGTCAGTTGGGTGTCCAACTTCAGCTCAGATCATGATCTTATAGTTCATGGGTTTCATTCAACCCTGTGTCAGCTCTGCCCTGACAGCTCAGAACCTGGAGCCTGCTTTGGATTCTGTGTCTCCCTCGTCTCTATACCCCTTACCCAATTGTGCTCTTTCTCTCTCTCTCTCAAAACTTAATTAACTAATTAATTAATTTTTTAAAAGATATGCAAGATTGGGGCACCTAGGTGACTCAGGTGGCTAAGCATCCGATTTTTGGTTTCAGCTCAGGTCATGATCTCATGGTTCATGGGATCAAGCTTTGCCTCAGGCTCTGCACTGATAGCATGGAGCCTGCTTGGTATTCCGTCTCCCTCTCTCTCTGCCCTTCCCTCATTTGCTCTCTCTATTCCTCTTTCACACAGAATAAATAAACTTAAATAATAATAATAATAATTTTAAAAAGGCATGCAAGACTTTTATGGAGAAAAATAGGAAAGCTTATCAGTAGAAATTAAGGAAAAGCTATATTAAAATGATAAATATTACATGTTCATTAATTGGAAGGCTAAATATCACATAAATTTTTAGCCCAAGTCACCAATGTATGGGAAATACAGAAAACAGAGAAACAAGGTAAACTACGTTGTAAAAATACAATCCATAATGTAGGAAACTCTGCAAGACCAATAATCTAGTTTCTTCAACATATAAATTCCAAGGAAAAAATAAAGGTGGAGTGGGAATTTATATATTAAATGAAACTTAAAACCAATCAAAACAAGGATGCCTGGGTGGCTCAGTCCATTAAGGATCCAACTTCGGCTCAGGTCATGATCTCACGGTCCGTGGGTTCAAGCCCCACATTGGGCTCTGTGCTGACAGCTAGCTCAGAACCTGGAGCCTGCTTCTATATCTCCCTGCCTCTCTGCCCCTCCCCTGCTCACGCTGTCTCTCTCTCTCTCTCAGAAATAAATAAAACATTAAAAAAATAAAAACAATCAAAACAACTCTATGGGTTCTTACCACAATAAAAAATTTTTTTCATCTCAAAGTATAAAAATAAAACAAATACATTTATGAAACATTTGGATATCTGAACCATCACAAGTCATCAAGTTTCCTTTGATGATATTAAGGGATTATTTTTATTTTGAGGGGGAGAGATATAACAATGGTATTGGGGTTTTGTTGTCTTTTAGAGATATATACTAAAAGAGTTGCAGACAAACTTATAGTGACATCTGGGGTTTGTTTCAAAATACTAAGATAGTAGAATAAGATGCGGATATGCATGGGACAGAACTGAATATGACTGATAGTTGTTGGAGCCAGGCTAAAGTACCCAGGGGTATATCATATTTGTTTCTGTATATGTTCAAAATTTCAGAATTTTAAATTAAGTTAAGGAAATATGACATATACATAGAGTGTCCCTAATTAATTTAGAGACTTGACATAATACCAAAATCCCAACAGGAGGCTAACTAAATAAATGTAACATATATGTTAACAGAATACTAGGCAGCCTTTATTTTTTTTATTTTTTTAAGTATACTTCATGCCCAGCATGGGGCTTGAACTCATGACCCTGAGATCAAGCCCTGAAATGACATCAAGAGTCAGATGTTCAACTGACTGAGCCACCCAGGCACCCATAGGCAGACTTTAAAATGTTGTTCTTAAAAACTATTTCAGTACATAGTAAGTTGTTTATACATATTGTTAAAAGACAGATTACACAGCATTATGTGTGGTAAACAGCCATTTATGTAAAAAACAAACAAACAGACAAATTAAAAAAAACAACAACAACAGAGGACCAGAATGAAATACAAAGTTTCTGCAGAAAGATAAGTATTTAGGTGAGTAGTTCTTAACCTTGACTATGCATCAGAATCACCTGGGAGAATTTTTTTTAAATATGCAGATGCCTAGGACCCTCATCAAAAGTTTCCATTTCAGGGCACCTGGGTGGCTCAGTCAGTTAAGTGTCCAACTTCGGCTCAGGTCATGATCTCACGGTTTGTGGGCTCGAGCCCTGCATCAGGCTCTGTGCTGACAGCTAGCTCAGAGCCTGGAGCTTGTTTCAGATTCTGTGTCTCCCTCTCTCTCTAACCCTCCCCTTCTCACGCTGTCTGTCTGTCTCTCTCTCTCTCTCTCAGAAATAAATAAAACATTAAAAAAATTTTTTTTAAGTTTCCATTTCAACTGGCCTGAGATGGGACCCAAGCATCAGATTTTAAAACTGTACCAGGTGATGCTAATGTGCAGGGCTGGGAGCCAAAGATCTAGGTTTACAAAGCGAGACATAGATAGGGTAGATAGATAGATAGATAGATAGATAGATAGATATTAGATAAGATACATGGATATATAAATGAGATAGATAGACAGACTAATAATAGTTTTTTAAGAGAGAGAAAGGGTTGGTAGGTTAGATAGACAGTAGATCTGAAGGGAAGAAGGAAGAAGGGAAAGGCAGGGAGAAGAAAGAAAGGAATTTGGGATGACACAGCCAAATCAGAAATGAGTCATAATTCAATCCCCAACTGAACAAAGAGAAGGAAACAAAAGTGAATGTGGAAAAATAAAATAAAAAGTGAATCTGTCTAGCTGATGCAATGAAATTTATGACTTGTCTCCTCTCTTTTATTATTTTTGTTTACAGACCATACACCCTACACTTCACAAGGATACCTGTGCTGTCTCAGAAGTCAATGGATGGAGAATGACTGCTTAATGTGTCAACAGTTTCCTTCTGGGGTGATGAAAAAGTTCTGTAGATAGAGAGGGGCAATGGCTGCACAGCACTGTGAATGTCACTAATGGTAAATTTTATGTGTGTTTTACCACCATAAAAAATACATTAAAGAAAGATTGATTAAAGATGTTATGGAGAAGGTGGCACGTGGGTGGCTCAGTTGGGAAAGTGTCCGACTCTTGATTTCGGCTCAGGTCATGATCTCATGGTTCTTGAGATGGAGCTCTGTGCTGACAGGGCAGAGCCTCCTTGAGATTCTCTCTCTCTCTCTCTCTCTCTCTCTCTCTCCCCCCCCTCTCTCCTTCCCCCACTCACACTGGCTCGCTCGCTCTCAAATAGTAAACAAACAAACAACAAACAAATAAGATGTTACTGGGTAGTTGGGATGAGGTAATTATTGCCTCCAGTACTAAATTTGTTCCACGGCCCCTAGAAGTTAAGGCAAAAGAAGAAATCTGGCAGGTTATCAGGTTCTCCGTATATTTTCTTTGTATATCAGGGTCTCCCTCTTGTTTCATTTTACCCACTCCCTGAATTGCATACCCCGTGAGTGCAAAGAGCAGAAGTCCTTTGGAAGGTTTGACTCAGCGAGGAAAGGAAGACTTGCAGTGGCTGGGAGAGGCAAGTCAGAGCCCAGCTCCTTCCCCACTGGGGCACTCCGCATCTGCTCAGAGCCTGTCATCAAACTGCATCAGAAGAATAGCTCCTGCCACGCATGGCCTCTGCTGGTGGGTCTGAATGGCTGTTTGTTCAGCCTGAGAAGGACAAAATCAGCCCTGACAGTGATGGCCCGGTCGGTATTATGTAAGAGGACCCAGCTTACTTGCCCATAGACAGACAAAGCAGATGATTTGACAGGCAAAACAGAGGCAGCCTCTTCACTCCCAGGCAGCCAAGGGGCTATTCAAAGCCGGGACCTGGAAGATTTTCATGAGGTGCTGACATACGAAGCCGGAATGCAGCAGGAACAAGGCAAAACTGACAGCCCGTGCACTCAGGCATGGCAGCAACTCCGGGCATCCAAACTGGGCCTAAGGGAGCTTTGAGTAGGCCCTACCCATGAGAGAGAGACAGAGACAGACAGGCAGAGACAGGGAGAGACAGAGAGCCCAAAAGAGCACTTTGGGGGAGAGGGCCCAACTTTCAAGCCTGAGCCTTCAGCAAACCTCACCTTTGCCACGACCCTTATTATTGTTCAGCTGAGGAACATCTTCCAGGCCTTCCTCAGGGGAGCACAGGACTCAGATGCAGAGAGTCAGGCCAGGAGTACTTGGCCCCTTCAGGTAGGACAGCAAAGAAACACATATCAGGTGCTCACTGCATGCAGGGCACTAGCAGGAACTCGGCTCCCAGGCACTGGTTTCCCCTCCACAGGAGCCCTGTAAGGTAAGTACCCTGTGATCTCTATTTTGCACATAAGAAAACAGTCTTCAGAATAGTAATGTGGCCAAACTCACACAGCTGGGAAGTGGCAGAGCAGGGATTGGAGCCCAGGTCTCTTCAGCGCCCAAACCTGTACCCTTTCTACCTAAACTGAGCCACTTCACAAGATCCACCAGGCCCTGGAATCACACCCTGTTTTCAAAGTGGCACTGGCACTTTCCAGTTCTGTGACTCTGGTCATATCCCTTTCCTTCCTGGGGACCCAACGCCTGCATCTGCAGTGTGAACAGCTGGGGAAACCCGAACAAGACAGCTAGGTGAGGATGGCTGGTTATTCACTGGTGTTAGGGTGGCATCACCAGCTTCATCAGCACACTTTCCGACTCTTCTCAAAAACGACCCCCATCCCCAGGAGGGGTTGCCTGACCTACAGGGATAACACTTTATCTGGTCCCCTCTTAGGACTCTGAAAGAGCATTCTCTGCCCAGTGTCATGAGCAACTAGAGAGGAGGATTGCACCTGACTTGTCTACCTCCAAAACTGTCAGCACAGAGCCCAGCATTGAGTAGGGACGCAATAATGCTGTTGAATGAACGAAAATGTGAATGAGTGGTTTGCCACAAAACACATCATGTGTTGTGATGAAGGGCATCAGACCTGGTTCTGGCTCCACCACGAACACACTGTGTGGCCTTGGGCCACTCACTGGCCCTCTCTGGACCTCAGCAGCCACATTTATAAAATGGAGGGGATGAATTGGTACTCTCTAGCAGCCCATGTCAGCTCTGATATTGCAGAGTTAAGGGAAAAGAAAGATCACACTTTCTGCAGCCCACCGTCCCCTTCCTCATAAAAAGCTGGAGCTATATTATGATCACATTTGAGAATAGTCAGGGAACATTCAGATCCGTAACCCCCAATTCAATCAGAAGCAGACAAGCAACATTCTCAACAGCCAGATCTTCTAGTCTATGGAACAGAGACTTGTTGATGTGTGCACAGTGCTCTACAGTTTGCAGAGCACTTCCCCTCCTTCCTGTCATTTAAACCTCAACACAGCCCTATGAGGGGGACAGGACAGAGGTCACCATCCCATTAACTGACTACAAAACTGAGGTCACAGGAATGAAATCCAGGAGGACCTGATCCCCGGAAGGGATATGGAAAAAAAAGCAGCAGAGTTGACATGTGAACCCAGAACCAACTCCCGACCCCAAATCCTGCCTCCTTTCCTTTACACAGCTCACTTGCACACATTTAGTCAAGAGGAGATGAACTCATTCCACCAAAACCAGATTCGGAGGGTCACAAGTTTACCACCTGGGTGGAAAACTGCCCAGCATTTTAAAGTCAAATTTGGGGTAGGCTGGTGCAGTGCCCTGATACTAGGTGGGCTGTAGCCATGGAAAGTCAGCTGTACAGGAATGCACGAGTCCAAGCCCGTGCCCAGGCATCGCATGACATCCTGGTACAGCAGCCAGAAGGATGAGCCACACACAGTCTCTGAACATTGAGATACTGAAATACTGAGATGCGCCATAGCTAAGCAGTGACTGCCCAAACTCCCACCCCCACACCACCCTTGCTCCCAGCATGTCTTGGTTGTCTTGGAACCTCCCCTGGGATTCTCTGGAAACACAAAAATGCTACAACTATAGGGTTACAGCCTGAAACCTTGGGGAGGGATGCTATAGTGCAGTCCTTCATTCTGATTGGCCCGTGTTCCAGTGCATGTACTCTGATTGGTCAATACCCCTGTCTTGTTGGCTTGTTTTTTTAACAGCTTTATTGAAGTATAATAGGTACACAAAAAATAGCATAGTTAATGCACTCATTTTGATGAGTTTGGATATATGGATACACTGGCAATGCTATCACC
Organism: Crocuta crocuta; assembly: GCF_008692635.1. Taxonomy (NCBI): domain Eukaryota; kingdom Metazoa; phylum Chordata; class Mammalia; order Carnivora; family Hyaenidae; genus Crocuta; species Crocuta crocuta. The sequence goes on along the minus strand of NW_027528859.1, from coordinate 2,359,603 downwards.
CCAAATAACATACATATCTATCTCCTCCAAAAGAATCATTGTACCTGTGTGTGTGGTAAGAACATTTAACATGAAATGTACCCTCTTAACAAGTTTTTAAGTGCACAACACTGTATTGTTAACTCTAGGACATATTGTGGCACTGTGTCCCACAGCAGATCTCCTAACTTACTCATCTTGTATAACTGTAACTTTATACTCATTGAATAACATCCTAGTTTTTAAATGTGTTTAATATTACTCCATCAGGCTAGAGAGATGATAGAGAATCTCTTAGTGTTTCTCAATCATTTTGACAAATTATTTTCTTGACAAGTATAAATTCCACAGTTCTCAAAACATGCACACATACATGTAAGGTAGATATACTTTTTTATAAGCACTGAGAAATGTTTCATGTCCGAAAAATGACCAAAACTTCAGTATCATCTGTATATGAATTTGCATTTTATTTGTGACACAACTTTAATGAAGATCTATGAATGTTTTCATCAAAAGACAATGTCTAGTGCTCTTAGAGACTGGAGCAGACTTTGCAGTCTTCTTTTCCATGGGGTACTAATCTTGCCAACCAGATCTTCCTCCTTGATGCGATAGCTGAAGAACCTAAGGCTGGAGAGGAAATTGGACCTTCTCAAACCCGCTCACTACTTGAAGCTAAAACTTGAAGTGGTTTCACATCCAAGATTTATTGTGTCTATGGGTGTCATACCCATATAACAGGGGTTTCTCACAGGACAGAAGACATCTTGGGCCAGGCCACCAGTGACTTTCATTATGGGGCAAATGTCATTCATGGAGGCAGCCAGAGCAAAGACCTACAGTCCTCTTACATAGAGAGGTTGACCTTACAGAGGCCACTGAAGCCTATCAGGTGTGAGGAAGGTGGGAGGTTTGGCAACACAGCTCAAGCTCCAAAGAGAACGCAGGCTACCACAGCTAGAGACCTGAGTGATGGAGGAGTTGCACTTCCTAGTGACCACTAGAACTTGCTCAGAGAAATCTCCCTGGCCCCGGGGGCAAAGGATACTGAGAGGCAGCGGCAGAAGTGGAATAACACACGAATATACAGGTACTGTGATAAAAGACCTGAGCATCTGGCAAGAAACAGAGCTTAAATCAGTCTCAGGTATATGGTCTTGGCCAAGTTATATTTGACTTCTTAGATCTTGATTTCTAAATCTGTAAAATGGGGGGCGCCTGGGTGGCTCAGTCAGTTAAGTGTCCGACTTCGGGTCAGGTCATGATCTCCTGGTTCGTGGGTTCGAGCCTCACATCCGGCTCTGTGCTGACGGCTAACTCAGAGCCTGGAGCCCGCTTCAGATTCTATGTCTCCCTCTCTCTCTCTGACCCTCCCCTGCTCACGCTCTCTCTCTCTCTCAGAAATAAATAAAAAACATTAAAAAAAATTTTTTTAATCTGTAAAATGGGACTGTTCTGAGTACTGATTAAATGAACTAACTTATAGATCCTATCCAAAGCCTGATACAGGTACCCTGCTCAACAAATGTTCCATTTCCCAGAATCATCAGGAACAAACCAGAACTACAGCCTGACAGTTGGCTCAGAACCACTACTTCTTTCTGAATGATAATTCTTTCCAGTCTGTTCATTTGTTTTTCTTCTGTCCACTTTTCCAGCCCTTTGTCCGTTTACTTCTCCTCTCCAGTCTTCCTGTAACCAGCGTTACCCCAAAGCAATTTCAACCTCAGATGGGTCAGTTCTGCTAGGCACACCCAGCTAAGCCACACCCAGATTCCCGACCCATAGAAACTGTGAGAAAATGTTTGCTGTTTTAAGCCGATGATTTGGGGTTAATTTGTTACACAGCAATAAATAATAAATATATTATTAGTCATGAGGGAAACACAAATTAAAGCTACAGTGAGATACATACTCACTAGAAAGGGTAAAATTTTAAAAGACTGAACATATCAAATGTTGGTAAGGAGATAGAGCAACTAGAATTCTCTCATATACGGCTAGTAGAAATGAATGAAATACAGCCACTTTGTGAAAAAAGTGTAGCAATTTCTTAAAAACCTCAACATACATCTACCATCTGACCTCGCCATTCCTCTCTTAGGTATTTACCCAAGAGAAATAAAAACATGTGTCCACACAAAAACTTCTACACAAATATTCATAGCAACTTTGTTTGTAATAGCCAAAAATGGAAACAATCCAAATGTCCATCAACAAGTGAAAAAGATAAACAAATTGTGGTATATCCCTATAATAGAATACTAGTTAGCAAAAAAAAAAATTTTTAAGGAAATTGACTATTGATATCACAACATGGATGAGACTCAAAATAAATATGGTGAGTGAAAGCAGCCAGACAAAAAGAATATGGTGTATTATTCCATTTATATAAATTCTATAAAATGCAAAATAGTCTATAGTGACTTAAGGAGATCAGTGATTGCCTATGGACAGTGGCAGGGTGGGTCAGATAAATCAACCACAATGGTACAAGGAAATTTTAGGGGTGATGGATATGTTCATTATCTTACCTTTAAAAAAAAATTTTAACGTTTATTTTTTAGAGAAAGGGAGAGACAAAGCGCAAGTAGGGGAGAGGTAGAGAGAGAGACACACACACACAGAACTTAGAGCAGGCTCCAGGCTCTGAGCTGTCAGCACAGAGCCCAATGCAAGGCTAGAATCCATAGGCCACGAGATCATGACTTGAGCCAAATTCAGATGCTTAAACGACTGAGCCACCCAGGTGCCCCTTGATTATCTTGATATGGTAAGTTGGGAGACTTGGAGACAATTTGGTAGTACTATATTAAGAGCCATAAAAACACTCCTGGCTCCATAAATCTCACTCTTAGGAATTTATTTTAAAGGATATTTCAAAAGGAATAAAAAGCTCTTTATACAAACACCTTAATAGTAGGATCACCTATATCAAAGATATTGGGAATTACCTAATTGCCCAGCTAGTGTGACAGGGTTAAATCAACACTAGACCATTATACTCACAATTATAGATGAAAAATGGAAAGTAAGGGGCAACATGTAGTTATGTTTACAAAATAATGCAAATGCATTGTGTACAAAGACTACAGAATTGTACATACACAATGATTACACCTATGCAAACATACATACATGTGTAAGAACACAAAGGAGAAAAACAACAGACCATAGGGAAACCTAGTAGGTGAATGATAGGTAATTGGCATGTGAGTGACGTTTTTCTTCCTGTTTTGTCTCCTGTAATGTTACAATGTTTTCATAACAGTTTTTAAAATATTTCCTTTGTTGGTTTTGGCTCAGTCTCCCAACCTGGTGATTATTCTGAGTCTTGCATCTATCAGCTACCCGCATCAGCACCTCAGTGTGGTCAGCCACAAGCTCAATCAGCTTGCTGTCTACGTCTTCTAAATCACGGACAAAATGCTTAACAGAACTAGGGTGTGATGGAAAGGACACACTCTTTCCTTCTTGGAGAAAATTTTCCATTGCTGTCAGTCTGTTTTATTTCAATATCATCAATGACAGAAACCCAGATCCCACTAGGAGGTGGTCAGCAAAGTGAACCTAGAAAAAGAGATAGAGCTGCTTATCTGAGTTTGGACCATCTTATTCATTGGGGGAAAGCTAGTCCCAATCATCGCTGGCCAGAAAACTGCCCTCACAGTCAGAAGCAGCTCCACAAACCACAGATAGGAAATAGTAGGCGTCTATGAGAAAGTTAGAACATGAAAAACTCCTGGCTAGAGCTCAGGAAAGCTGGAAAGCCACATACACCCCCCCCCGCGGAAGGTAAGAGCCCCTAGAGGAACCCCAGCAGCAGTCTCTCACCTCCTCCCTACTCTTGGAGTATGTCCAAACATACATCAGGAGGGCAAGCCCGGATCCCCTAACTGGCCCCGCAGCCCCTGGAATTCTACCCTATGGGTGGAGCACATGGACAGCTCCGGGACTTAAAGAACATGCCTCTGAATATACCCAGCCCAATGCTGAAGCCTTCCCCAACCCTCCTGCCAAAAGGCTGGGCCAGATCTGCCTGGGCAGAAACCCAGATTGCAGGCAAACCCAAGGCCCTTCCCTCATTTCCTGCTTATCACCTGCGACACCCCTCTTTCTGTAGCCACACACCAGGCTAGATGGCATAGCTAATCATGCCTTTCAGATCCAGTGCTCTGCCTGCTCTCCTGGATGTACCCCCAAGGCCCAGTTAGTGACAAGCCTGAGAGCTACAGGTGTCCTGATACATTCATGTATTTAAGTATGTAAAGAGTTTTAAAACAGTGTGTGCACATAAAAGAGTACTGTGATATCAGTAACCTTCACAACTTTTTCATGACATTAGTATCATCCCCATTTTATAGATCAAAAAGTTGAGACTGAGAGTGGCTAAGTGGCCAAAGGCCACACAGCTAGAAATAGGAACTGACCCAGGAGGGAGTGACTCTAAGTAACTGGTTCTCGCAGCGGAGCCACATTGTGCCTTGTGCCAGGCCCTGGGCTGGTGACCCAGGTGCCCAGTTGCACAAAGTCCCAGTTCCTGCCACTAAGGAGCTCCCAGAGAAGAACAGAGACAGTCACATTAACCAAATCATTAAACCACCAAACATGTGACAAATGCCCAAATCCAAACATGCTAGGGCAGGTTCAAAGAGGGAGTGTTTGACTTACTCAGGCAGAAAAAGGAGGACTTCCCAGAAGAGGAGACATTTAAGCTGAGGTGGGGGAGTGGGGGGGCAGCTTTTCCAGGCTGAGGGCATGAACTTGTACAAGGGGACTGGAGAAAGCTTGCTGGAAGTACTCCCGGAAGTTGGAGGCAGTGAAGACCAAGAGAAAGAGAAGGAGCAGAAAGGGGCTCCATTGTGTAGCCAGGCCAGGGAAGGGGCATGTGATCTGGCCTTGGATGAAGGGGAGCCACTGAGGATCTTTAAGCAGCCAAGTGGCCTGGTTTCTGCAGAGACAGTCAGTGGGAGTGCCCTGCTGAGGACTATTTGGAGCCTTAGACTTGTATGGAAGGCTGGATCCAGATTACCGTGTTCCTTCACCTTCGGCAGGCTCAGCAGGGGTAGGGGTTGTAGCGGGGGACTCTGAGAGGCATTTGGGCAGAAAGGCCAAGTATCAGGACTCCCACCAGCTGCAGCATCCTCCTGGCTGGACATCCCTCCATCCCTCTTTGCCACTGTCCACACCATCCCCTGGGAGGGAAGAGACTGGCGTGGGCAGCCTGGCCCTGGCCGGAGCGTGCAGGCCCCTTTACTTCCCACCAGTGGGCTGGAAGGTGAGGACGGGTGCAGTCCTACTCATACAGAGGTAGAAAGACAGATGGTGACCCCAGAGAGACACACCCCCAGGCCTGGAGATATACAGAGGCCCAAAAATGCGCTAAGGAAAGGGGCCAGAGGAGAGTTGGACCACCTGCACGTGCTTCCGGGGTACACTGTCTTCCAGTTCCCCAGACCATGGTCCTGAGCAACCAGCCAGCCAGCGGTATTGGGTTCACAGCAGGGACCTGCCTGAGGCACCCTGCCAAGCTCTAACCACCCAGTCCCACCCCACCCCCCACCCCAGGAACCTGGACCCAGCTGCTGGCAGGCCATCCTGATGAGCTCCGTGCCAGGCGGCAGGGGACCTCAAGGATCCCAGTCAGAGGCCTCGGTTCTAGCCCAAGCCTGGCCTGAAGAGGCGGAACAGGTCACGGTCTCTTCCTGTATGCCTCAGGTGGTTGAAGTAGAACGCTGCCTAGTGCATTTCCCCCTTGAGGGAGAAAGGGAAGCGATCAACAGCCGCTTGAGATTGTCTTACAAACCAGGGACCCTGTCTCCCGACATAAACATCCATAATTTCCCGTGCCAATTGCGGGCTCCTCCAAGTCTCAAAGCCGTGCATAGAGCGCGGAAAAACTATGAAACCCGGCCGCCCGACGATCCCAGAGGGCTGCTCCTGCGCCCACGGTGCCAAAATCTAAGCGACGTGCGCCCGCCTGCCAGGCTGAGAAGACCCAGGTTCTTGCCCTCATCGCCATCTCAGACTGGGTCCTCGCCTTTCCCAGGAGAGGCCACCGCCACCGCCGAGCTCTCCTCCGCCCGGTGGCCGGCTCTCTCTGAGCCGACGAGGATCTCGCCGGAGTGCCTCGGCCCTGGCAGGGAACGCTCGCTGAGCGCCGAGAAAGAGTGCGGCGCGGGTAAGGTCGAGGCCGAGCTCAGGCTGGGCTTTGTCCCAGACTTGCCGTGCGAGGTGGGCCAAGTCCGCGCGCCCTCGGAGCCGGCGTGCCCAACTCGCCGCCGCGGCTGAGCTCCTGGATGTCCGAGTCGGCTCCTAAGCTCCCCGCTTCGGGAACTGGTGGGTAGGGTTGGGAAACGGTTGTGGAGCAGGGATTGGGAGCAAAGAAAGACTCGAGGCTCTTCGTCAGGGGAGTCGGGAGGCTGGTGGCAGAGCTAGCCAGGCAGGGTGGCGGGAAGCAGAAGGCGCCCCTCTCTGAGACCCAGTTCTTCCATTCTGTCTCTGAGAGAGACTATAATTCTGCGTTCACGGAGTTTAAGTGAACCCATGACAAGAAGCGCTCAAAGTCCGGTTGCCCCGACCCAGCTCCAGGGGTCCCTGAGCCGCGCTATGCGTGAAAAGAAGCCACGCTCAAGGGGCCTCGAAGTCTAAAAACCCTGGGTTGAGCTGCAGAAAACATTGTAATTTAATCAACCGCTGCTTTTTCAAGGAGTGTGTCTTATCTCCGCTCATGAATGAGAACGACTTGACTTTCCCCCAGCAGCTTGTCTTTTTTCCACATCGAAGTTTCACCCTGAAAACAATTTAAAAGACGGAGGAAACAATCACCGGTCAGCGATGCATCCTACTCCATCATCTCGATTCTCCGGAAGAGGCACAACAAGGTAGGGGATGCCCCACTTCACAGATGGGGAAACTGAGGTCTAAAAGGGCAGCGGATGGCTCAAGGCTGCTGGGCCAGTAATGAGTGTGACACGGACTCCTTTTGTGGCAGCGTCTTGTTCTGATGTTCTCTGAAGCCATAGAGCCAGCAGACCCTGACTTATTGTCCCAGAGCAAACCAAACAGAGGTCACTATATTCCTGAGGTCCCAAGATTCTTGGATGTGATTTTGCAAGCATCAGGGCCTGAAGTTTCCATTGTCATTTGCTAAGGAGAGTGATTCAGGCCAGGCCAGTAAACGCAACTGAGGCTCTGAGAGCTTGGGGAAAGACAGAGAGGCTGAGGACCCAGGAGGTAAGGAGCCCAAGACGCAAGCTTCCCTTGAAGCTCACTACCTCCTCTGCAAGACTTTAAGTAATCCTTTAAGCAATCTGGGCCTAGTTTCCTTCCAGCTTGTATTTCCAAGATTTCCTTAGGAAGAAGAGCTAGTTACCTTTGCATCTGCATGAAGGGCATTGGGTCAAGAGATACGGAGGAATTTTCCATAACTCCATGGATCCCCTCCTTCATATTTACGAACCTTCCAAGGACACTTTAAAACTCGGGAAAGTAGTTGTTGGGAGAAGAGCTGCAAGGTCTCCTACAGACCACCAGCATTCCTCCCCTCTCCTTAAAAACTGAACATAAAATAGCCTTTGGGGGTTTTACAAAGGGGAATACACGCAGGGCTGGAAGCAGGTGCAAAGGAGATGGAAATCACCCAGCAGCCGCCCACATCGGCATCAGCCCACCCCTGCTAAACTAGGAAAATAATCTCCAAGCTTCCAAATGGTTGTCCATGGTGTCTGCTACCCCCACAGATGCTAAGGAACACTGCACCAGAGAAGAGGGCAGACTTGACCAGAGAAAAAATGCCCTGGCATCAAGGGGGATCAGTTTGTATAGTTTTCCTAATTCAGTTTTTTTGCATCATGGATTTATGGAATCTTCAAAGTACAGATTTTTGAAATATGTTGTTTAAATAAAACGTCTATGGAATAGAATCTTTAGGCTCCTTTGAGCATGAAAATCTTGACCTTAGGAATGCTAATCTCAGAATGCTAATGTTTGGTCTGATGCACAGGTGTAATTCTGTAGCAGCAAAATCTGAGAAAGAGGAATCCGAATTCTAGAAGAATGGGTTCACGGACAGAAAACTTTGAGGATCAAGAAATCCTGAGACATGTGGCTTCTAACTACTGTCATTAGGGTTTAAAAGTAAAGGCTCATAAACAACGGCAAATGAGTATGCATAAATTAAGGGCAATTGCCTTAAAAAGCAAAGTGCTGCAATTGTGTGAAACATTCCTGGTTTTGGAGTTGCAGAGAACACTGGAGATATCCTCAGTAATAGCAGGCTTTCATCTTTGAAAAGTAGATTTGCCATTTACTTTAAGAATGACAGATAAATTAAGGAGCTGAATGTGAAAAAAAAAGACGCATAAAGTCATAAGGCCAATCATTAAAGCATATAGTCACAAATATTATAAGAATTATCAGAATTAGAGTTCTTGAGTTACAGAATAGTGGATCCAGTACTGACAGTTGGCAATTCTTTGGATCCAGTACTACTAACATTTTAGAATTAAGAAAGAACAGAGGTGTGGATTTATAGGACCTAAATCTTCTAATCAGGCATTCCTAGACAGGAATTCAAATTAAGTAATACATACTTTAGAACGGTGAAAATATCTAAAGACGAAGGAAGTTGCAGCTTCCAGTAGTAGCATCATATTTTCAGGCACAGAATCTTCGTCCCAGCATCTCGAAATATGAGGGCTACGCTTTTACATTTGACCAGAAGCTTAAAGTCATAGGAATATAATCACAGTCAAAGAACTTAGACTTCTGGTCATGGACTCTTAGAATTAGAGAATCACATTAATTGATTTATGGAAACGCGTTAGGATAGTGGTCCAAAATTAAAAATAGAACCACAAAATCCAGTACTGAAATATTGTTATGATGTAATCTAGTTAAAACAAAAATTTAAACACCCCCCCCCCTTTTACAAAAAAATGTAACCGTGAAATCTGGATTTTCGCATTTTCGTTACTTTGTTAGAAGGAAACAGTTTTGCTGAACGGGTGAAAAAGCCCCTCTCCAGTCGTTAGAGCACCCATCCACTGAGGAGGGTCTTCATGCAAACCGTGTTTCTGTTTACAAACCCGGATCGGCCAAGCGGGGATCTGGGCTCTCTACCTCTTTCTTCCGAAGGTAGCTGCTCAATGCTCAGCCGAATGAACCTATCGCGAGCTCACCACTACGAAGGACGCGACTTAAACCCCTGGACGACCTGCCGCCCTCGCTCTGGAGACTTGCTCCCCACGCCCTATCCCCACAGCCCCGCGGAAAGCTGCACCCCCGCTGCAATGTCTGGAGTCGGCGCCAAAGTCCGGACTCCTAAGGGCAGAAGGGGCTTCCGAGGTTCGCATATGCCCTGCCGCCCCCAATGCACGGAGGAGAAAATTGAGGCCCCCCTTGGGAGAAAGGACTGGCCCAAGGTGTCCCCGCGCCAGACCACAAAGCGAACCCAGGGTAAAGAGGCGCCCGCAGCTGGGAGTCTCTCTCGGGCGAGGCGGGAGGTCCCGCCCTCAGGGATGGCCGGAAACGAACTCAGAAACAGGACACCCGCGAAGCAGACGGGTCCCATCTGCCCGCCCTTTCCCCCGGGAGACGTGCCCACCTGGAGGCCCCTCACCTCGGCCCCTGCCTCTCGCCGCCCTCGCGCCCTTTGGCGGGAAGGGGCTGCTCGGCTGCCCCCGGGGGTCCTGGGAACCACTCGGAGCCTCCCTGACCTGGGTGAACAGGAGGAGGAAGGAGGTTACTTCGAGAGGACAGACGCCTAGTCCTTGTCCTCTTTACGCTGTGTGCCACTTTCCGTCATATAGAGAGGTCCTGAGTCACCCAAAGACAGAGGGTTGGTGGGGTGTGGCCTTCCCCTAAATATCGGTACCGGAAGATCTCTTGAGGTGCAAACCCTCCGTGCAGTCGAGGAACCTGGGGTCCAAAGAGAGAAAGTGGCTGCAAAGCGCAGTCCTAACAAGAGACGCAGGTGTGAGGCTCCGCTAAGCGGCAAAGTCGCGGTGAGGCCACGGGGCAAGTCACCTCCCCTACGAGGCCTAGGAACCCCCGTCTGAAAGATGAGGGAGTGGACCGGCAAGGCGCAAGGCAGCCCTGACTGCGGTTTGAAAATCATCCTTGAAATACCTTTAGAGCCAGCCACCTGGAAGGTCTTCTCCCTTCCCCAATCCCTGCCCCCCAAGAACCAAGCGCCCCCTCCGCCAATTCTCACCCTCTCTGGACAATAAAAAGCGTAGCGAGCCCGTCCTTTCACCTGCGGGTCCTAGCCCTCTGCAGAGGCTGGTAAAGTCCAGAAGCGCTGAGTTCCGAAGCCGAGGTCTCCGGAGACAGTCCCTGGGCTCTCCCGGCCTCAGTCTCCCCGTCGGCGCGCAGGGAGGCCGGCCCGGGGCGATCTCCGAGAGCCCTCCCCGCTCTGACGTTGTGGGGCTCGCGCCGCGCCTCCTCCGCTGCTCCCACCTGCAGAGGTGCGCCCGGGACAGGGGGCGGGCAGTCGGGGGGCGGGCGGGGACCGGGCGCCGCCCCAAGCTTCCTGGCGCCTTTAAGGAGAGAANGCTGGGGGGCAGAGGTGCGGCCTGGGCAGCCCCCACCGAGTGCCCCAAGTCTGCACTAACAGCCCTCGCTTCAGGCCTTCGGGCCCGCAGCCTCCTCTGGGCGCGCGACTCGACGACGGTTAGCCTCAGATCAGCGGGAAGCCCAGACCAGCTGCAGGCGCCCCAGCCCCAGGACCGTTTCGGGGGACCCCTTGACCGCCCGGCACCAGCGCGCAAAGGGCCCCTCAGCCCGCGACGGGGGGCCTTGCCCCGCTCCCAACCGCGCTGCCGGCGCCTGGCCTCGAGCTCCAGAACACGAGCAGAGCCGTCGGTGGGCGGGACGCTCCCGAGCCAGCCCGGAAGCCCAGGGCGCCAAGACTCCAGCGTACCCCTGCTGGGGAAGCTGTGCTCCGAGTGCCAGCCCGCGAGGACTCCCAGGGCTCTCCGCAGAGGGGTCCAGCGCCGGCTCCCTTGGCCCGGCC
>NW_027528859.1:2343255-2348513 GCF_008692635.1 Crocuta crocuta | reverse complement strand
TCACGGAGCGTTTCCCCTTCTACCGCGACAACCCCAAAAAGTGGCAGAACAGCATCCGCCACAACCTGACGCTCAACGACTGCTTCCTCAAGATCCCGCGCGAGGCTGGCCGTCCAGGNCAGGCTATGCCCCGCCGTCGCTTGCGGCGCCGCCCCCGGTCTACTACCCCGCTGCGTCGCCAGGACCGTGCCGCGTCTTCGGCCTGGTGCCTGAACGGCCACTCAGTCCAGAACTGGGCCCTGCGTCGTCGGGGCCCGCGGGTTCCTGCGCCTTTGCCTCGGCCGGCGTCTCCGCAGCCACCACCGGCTACCAGCCTGCAGGCTTNGGCGGGCGGGGCCCGCCTCGCCCCCCGCGGGTGGCAGCAGTGGTGGCGTCGAGGCCGCAGTGGACTTCTATGGGCGCACATCGCCCGGCCAGTTTGGAGCGCTGGGGCCTTGCTACAATCCTGGTGGGCAGCTCGGAGCGGGCGGTGGAGGCGCCTATCATGCTCGCCATGCGACTGCCTATCCTGGCGGGGTGGATCGCTATGTGTCCGCCATGTGAGCCGAGCTTACGGTCGAAAATTCATAGATACCTCGGCTGTGCACATGAACTAAGTTTCCCTGAGACCTGAGAACAGGACTGAAGAGAGGATTTGAGAGCCACGTGGAAGGGACAGAGAGGGCAGGANCCTCAATAAGGCGAAGCTCCAAAGGACGTGCCTTTCTGACATTCTACTGGGGAGGTCCTTGGCGATAATGGGGGCGCAGAGTAGTGCCTACACCAGAGTCTAGGATCCGAACCGTGGGGAATCACCATGTCTTCACCCATCCCTCTATTGCAAGAAATTCGGTCCGGCCTTTTGCACCGTTCTGCTTCTCGCGCCTTTGATTACTTTACTACAGCAAAGGCTCCAATAGCGCCTTCCTTAAGGTGAGGAAGATGAATTTGCAGAAGAAGTAGCCCCCTCCTTTAAAAAAAACAAAAACAAAAACGGGAGAAATTTCTGCTTCGCTTGACCTGGGGCTGGTTTCCCCTGCCTTTGAGAACTGCAGACCTGGCTCGTAGTCTGGAGACTATGCCTCGGCTCCAGAGTGTGACCTAATCCCATCGCGCACACCCACAGTCTCTTCCTCTGTCATACAGGAGGGCTGCAGGATCCGACCCCCTTATGGCCTTTAAGCACCCATCATCATGGCTGCTGCCACACATATCTGGCAGCATGGGTGGGCCACCCAGGCCCTAACCCTATTCCCAAGAACTGGAACCGAGTTCAAGACAAGCGCCTAACCTAAAGTCTCTGGATTGGTTCCAGGAAGCAATTATATTATAATTTCTCGAATCTTTTCAGCATGATGTGCTGATCATTCGGTAGCTGTTACTGCTAGGTCGTAAATTGGGTTTTCCAGTGAGGCAGGTAAAAATTCATGTGTCCATTGTCCGCTCTTTTATTTCAGTAAGTGACCCTGCACCAAATTGGCAAACTAAAATTCAAAGAGACGACAGGACTCAGGGCAGCCCTTTGGTGACAGCTTTCAGGCTGTCGAGCTGGCTTTTCCATCCCTGGCAGCCTCTGCCGTACAAAAAGGAAAGAGAAAAATTCATTGGGTCCGCCCGTGGAGTAAGCTTTAGAAAGACACTGGATTTTTAGCTCTCTTTTATATCTGTTTGTTTTAAGTTTAAGCATCGAGCTGACCAAAATCAGAGAAAACCCAACCACTTTCCCACCTTTCCCTAGAGATATCTCGTTAAGTTTTTATTCTGGAGCCAAAATTTCCAGGGTTAAATACTTCAGAGGCTCAGTATGCAGCTCTCAGGTAAACCCGAGTGTTCAGATGAACTGTGTTAATACAAATCTTTGATCAAGTGAGTTTTGGCAAGAGAAACTCAACACCTTTCTGAGTAGTTAACTTGCTAGCGAAGGGGGGGCGGTGCGTGAGAAAGAAGACTGAAAACCATTGGTAATTTTTATTTTTAATCTCGGGAACTGTGCTCTCTTGTTCACAAAGACGTGAATGTGATTCAGTCCAGACGGGTATTTGTCTAAATGAGTACTGTCCAAAATAGAAACTACATGTGTAATTTAATTTTTTCTAGTAGCCACATTAATAAACAGTTGAGATCAACTCATATGTTGTATTTAACCCAATATAGCCAAACTATTATTTCAACATATAATCAATATAAAAGTTTGTTGAGATATTTAACCTTTTTCACACTAAATCTTCAAAATCTGGAGTGCATTTGCACTCACAGCCCATGTACATTTGGACTAGCCACATGCCAAGTGCCAGTGGCACTATGTGGCCGATGGCTACCGTACTGGACTCTACAGGTCTAGATGCTGGTCCTTCCTGATTTCAGTGGTGGGTAAATGACCATCTGGAGGCAGGAGGTCGCTGGAGAACTGACCTTGCTGTCTGGGTCCAGATTCCAGATCCAGCCCTGCATCCTTGCAAAAGTCGAGGTGTTGGGCCTCTCTCATCTCTATATAGACCCTTGCAGGTATGAAATGCAAAGGCTCTCCATGGGCGTGCTAGACAGTCTGGCTCTCCCAGCCCAGAAGTCAAGATGCCTTGCCTCGCTGGTAGCAGCCGGAAATTGAGAGACCTTCACTCAGGGGTTTTGTCCTTGGCTAGCAAGGGCCCAGCAGCGGTATTTGGGCTGGCAAAGGGCGGTCTATATACCCAGTTAGTGCGGTAGTTGACCTTTGGTTTCTTTTTTAACTACCAAGTCGAGTGCGTTGGCCATTAACCTTAAGTCCCTTTTCCTCCAGTGTCCACTTTTGTGAATGGGAATTTGTGACTCCTACCGCGGAGTGTCCTTCTTAGGCTACAGGGGACAAGAGAGGTGAAAAGTGCTTGTGAACTATAAAGTGCGGGGCACAGGAGGGCTTTAACGTTTTAAAGCGCCCCTTATCGCGAGGCCTCCTGGAGCCTGGGGGTAAAGCTCCGGGAGCGGGAAGGATGGGGTGGGAAAGTGCATGCGTCTTGGCACCCTCTCCCCAGTTTGTCGCATAGGACCTCAGGTGAGATGTTGTCCAAAGACAGGGGCTGTGCCTGGAGAGGAGGGAACTGGGTGTGTGCAGCGGGAGCCGGGAGAAGACTGGGAGACGGGCGAGGGGCAGCCCTTCTCGGCCTCTTTCGGGCCGCACCAGACGCTCGCGCGCCACCCGGCCTGCCTGGAATGGACGCTGCGCAGGCGAGGGAGCGCCGCTGCGGCGTCAACCGCAGCCGAGCCAGCGGGCAGACCCTGCAGTCCTCGGGACTCTAATCTTGAGAACATTTCACTGCAGCGTCTTGGAACAATCCAACTCTAAGAATCCCCAAGCCATGGAAGAGGGCCTCTCGGTTCCCCCATTTGGGAGCTCAGAATCGGGAGGCGCCTTTCTCTTTATTTTTTTCTTCTTCCTATTCATGAAAGTAGAAAAATCGTTTGCCCCTCTCTGGGCCCTGCACCCCAGCGTCGTGTGCAGGCGCCCCCGGGCTGTGGGCAATTAGATGCGTTCTTCCCTAATTGCCCAAGGCTCGTTAGAATTCGCCCCAGAGCTGTAACATTTATTTTCTTTCAAATTAACTTTGCTTGCAATTAAGCTTAGGAAACCAGCAACAAAAGCAGACTTGGCCTGAGGTCGTTTACTACGAAGACGGATTAGGGAACCTTTCCCCCCAGTTTAAGGGGAAAGATTCCTGTGGCCAGCGTTTGGGGGAAGTGTCCCGACAGCCAGCCAGCCGAGGCGTAGGGGGAGCAGGAAGCTGCTGGCGGCGCTTGTAGATGGATGGTAACCGTCTGGCCTTTCTCCACACCTCCGTGATTCGTGTGCCCAGAGGAGTAAGGGTAATGTCGTTGAAATAAATTGGGGACGGTTTGAGCTGAACCACACACCCATGACGTGAAGCTAATGTATATAGTTACAGTTTACCCGGCACGGTTCATAAACATAATCTCATTTACTAAGAGCTTTGTGAGGATTTTCTTTTATTAAAATTGAGTTTCTTCTTATTACAAATTTGGTACATCTTCATTGTAAAAATAATAATAACATAAGTTAGAAAGAAAGAAATCAAAGGAGCCCACGGATTGCCCAGAGAAAGTGCAGCAAACACTTCAGTGAGTGTGTTTTCTAGTTTTTGTTTTTGTTTTTCCTGTGCAGGAGGCCTAAGTCTCAACTTGTTCATTGAAATGCTGTGAGATCTTGAACCAGTTCCTTCCTGCACTGAGTAGGCCTCATTTTCACCATCTGCAAAACTAGATGGCAGATCCCCTTTACTTTCACATTCTTGAACTTCTCTGGTTTTGTTCATTTGAATCCCGGGTGCAGGGCCAGGACGCCCTCCCTGCTATTTTACATAAGCGGCCGAGGCCCTGAGGCCTTGCAGCTCCAAGTGTGGGCCACAGACCAGCTGCATGGGCAACCCCTGGGAGCTCACTAGACATGCAGAATCTCAGGCCCTACTCCAGAGCTGCTGGACCGGAACGTGCATTTCGGCAAGACCCTCAGGTGATTCATGTGCCCTAGGTAAAGAGGCAGAAATTTAGAGAAATGAAAAAACATGTGTTAAGTTGTTGAGATCAGCAATCTCAGGTTACCTTCCAGGAGCCTCCTGTTTTCTGACCAAAGTCCCCAACCAGTGATACACGGCTACTGTGGGACTCTGGCTGCACAGAGGAGAGAGCTGGGCTGCAAGGGGAGAAGGTTGTTTGGGGTGAAGCATCTCATCTCCTTCCTTGGGTGTATTCTCTGCATCTTGGAGTCTAGCCCTAGAATACATCTCGCCTCATGTTCCCAGCCTTATGGGTAACTGTGACATGGCGTTCAACGAGAGTGCACCTGAAAGTGTCTTGAAAGCTGAGGTGCCAGTTGGAGCCACGGCAGGAACCCGGGCTCCTGAAGCACTTTGGAGACCTTGGGTTCTGGTCTCTGTACCCTCCCTAAGCAGCAGTCATTGCCCAAGTATGGAATAAACCTGACCTCTGATCCCTCAGTTCCAGCTCCAAATTTTGGGTAGTGGGGGTTTAGGAGGAAAAAAAGCTCTCTTCTTGGGACACAGTAGTCAGCAGGAAGGGGTCCCTGTCTCTGAGTCCATCCTGGCCAAGGGATCCTCTACTAGAACATTTTAAGTGCCCCTTGGTCAGCCCAAGATCCTGGACACTCTAATGAATCCTATCCTGCCTCAAACGCACAACTTTCAGGAGAATTTGATTTCTATGCTCATTCTGTTCCTGAGAAGAGCTGACTCCTGGTACCTGAGCAAAAAAAAAAAAAAAAAATGCTTGGG
>NW_027528859.1:2267527-2343235 GCF_008692635.1 Crocuta crocuta | reverse complement strand
GTAACCAAAAAAAAAAAAAAAAAAAAAATGTCTGTGATGAAAAGCAATTCAGACAGGGCATGTCTCCCAAAGAATGGGGCTGGAGCCCAGACTGAGGAAGGTGGCAGGAGCCCAGATTGAGGAAGGGGGCAGGAGCCCAGATTGAGGAATGGGGCTGGGGCCCAGGATCACATACCAACTCATTGGGAGAGCCAGGACTCTCATCTCAGTGATCATATGAGTTCTCGATAATAGAAATATTGTGAGTATGTATAGAGCTTCCATAGAGCTAAAGAAAGAGCATGTGACTTACTCACAATCTCATAGCTTTAAGTGTCCAAGCTAGACTAGAATCTATGCCTCCCCCAAGGGAGATTGCATTTGATTATCATCTTAATAAACGGCAATGTGGAGATGGAAGTAATCAGATGGGGGTGTGTTAAAAGCAGGGATTGGGAGTTGGGGTGGAGTGCACCTTGGAAGATTTCCCTGTTAGGGCCTCCTATGGATGAACGGGTAAACTGGGCTGGGACTGATTAAATAAATAGCTTAGAACTACCTACAAGGGCAGCAGTGTGGCTGGTGCTTCTCATCCTAAACTGAGCAATGGCCTAAGTTAAAAACTGAACCAAATTAAAAATGGGGCAGACGGGGGGGTCACGAAGGGTAGGAGTTCCTCAATGAGTTTGGTGCGCGGTCTCTCCCCATCCCTGCCCTCTCTCCAGCATCTTCTCTCCTGAGCTGAGGCCAAAGCCAGCCTTTGCAGAGCTCCTCAAATAGCCTTCACTACTCTACCTCAGGAGAGGAAGCCTGCTTCCTTAAGAATTCCCTGAGCCCCTCTGCTCGCGTCACAACCCCTCTTCCGTGAGCTGAGGCTCAGATTTCCAGCTCAGCCCAGGGTTAACCAGGTGCAGAAGCACAGAGTCTGGGAGGCCCAGGGATCAACTGTCAGCCCCTCCCAGGGTGAGGAAGAGACTGGGAAGCCAGAATCAGGGTGGATCTCAGCCCTGATTTAGAGCCCTGGCTTATCTTGCTATCTGAGAAGTGGAGTGGCTTCTCCCTGGAGTGTGGGCAGAGCCAAGCCCCATGGTGTTCCAGGCATGGAGACACTCACTCAGCAATCAGAGATAAAGTGTGAGAACCAGAGCCTCACAGGGCCTAATTCTCAGCTCTACCCCTTCCCAGAAGCCAGCAGGGGCCTCCCCATACTGCCCTCCCCCCAACCAACTTCACTTCCTGATGTCAGACTTTAGTTCTTTGAGAAAAGGCTTCTTGAAGTCTACAGCAGAAAGCCCAAACTCCTCATCTGGCACTCAGGACCCTTTATGATTCCTACACCACCCCCTTCCCAGCCACCCCTCCCATAGCTGTCCTTCCTGCACCTCTCGGCTTCAGCCAATGCGCCACCTCACTGTTCCCTAGACACGTCTATGTGTTCCTGTCGCCGTGCATTTGTTACCTCTTAGCCCCATGCCACCTCGGGACTTCCAAGGCTACCAACCCAATAGGAGCCTCCGTTATCTCTCTCTTCAATCACAGTACCAGCCTCCTGCTCCATCTACTGCTTCCCTCAGACATTTCCCTTCCAGCAGCCAACATGTGACACAGCTCAAACATCAACAGATTATGTCACTCTCTCACAGAGGTCTGGACCTCAGGACCAGGGACTGAGAGTAGGAGCATGGCATGTCCATGAGCAGCCCTGGGAAAGGTTTCTTACACTGTGGGAAAATTACGTTTAATATGAGCATTTTCAAAATTTCCCCCTCCCATGTAACACTTTCCTTTTACTCTACACTTTCATCAAAGCTTTATACAACTACTCAACCTTATGTGAAGTGTGGTCTGCCCACATTTTTCTATGCAACGGTGCTCAAAGAAAGAATAATATCCTATCGTGGGGACTGGGCACAGGGGTCTTGATGATGGAGCTGAGAGCCATCAGATGGACCATGTTGAGGACAACATATAGGGGAAACTCTGGACAGAAATAAAACAGTACATCCTCTTTCTGCCATATTCAAGAAGATGTACCAGGCACAGCTAGTCATCTACCCAGCTACTTCCCCCTTCTTTGCTCATAAGACCCTGATTTTGTCCAGGTTCCAGTTGGTCATATGTTTTAGGGGAAGACTTACCCCTTGGAGTACCCATGGGCACAATGTCGGACTTGGCTAAGGAAACCATAGTGATAATTCCATCACTCCTGCTAGAAATTACTTAGAAATGGCCACAGAATACTTTCCAAGCCAATGAGATATCCAGAAAAGTATGCTGATGGCTTCTGAGAAACATGTCTTTGTTCTTAAAAAGAGACAAGGGAAGATAAACAGTCCTTTTCTTTCTCTGAATATTGTTTGAGTGTGACTCCTGGAAGTGTGGTAGCCACACTGGACCTGGGAGGTGTCAGCCTAAGAGAATAAACCAACCTGCCAAGGATGGCAGAGCAGAAAGATGGGAAGAATCTAGGTGCCTGATGACATCACTGAGCTGCTGAACTAACGCTGGAATGATTCATTATAGCTTTGGGCACCTATTGCTGGAAATAAGAAATGTCCTCCAAGCTTAAGCTGCTTTTCTTTGGGCTTTTGTGTCACTTGCAGCCAAATGCATACTAACTGGCACAGACGGTGACCTTTAATGGACAGGGGGGGAAAAACTGATTCCTAGTTTATTTCCTTTGCTATTTTTATAAACTTGCAGCTGAAAGGTTGTCTAGTCCCACCCTCATTTTATAGAAGGAGAAACCAAGGATCAGGGAAGGTAACTTTCTATGGTTGTGCAGTGAGCTAACATCTTAGACCCTATCCAAGGCTCTCTCATTGCTGTTCCCCAGCTTCAAGTGGCTCTGCAGGGGTAGGGCAGACTATTTGTAATCCTGATATTATCAAAGAGTGACTGTGTTCAGAGTGTACCAAGCACTTCCATGTATGTCATCCTTTAGGTCCTCACAACAGTCTTGGGAGGCAACAGGTTTCAGCTGCATTTTTTCAGATGAGGCTAAGGAGGTCCCAAGAGGAGAGAATAAGCTCAAGGTCACGCGACCTTGGCATGGGAGGGACTCAACCAATGTAACGAAATCTACAGCAAAACAAATCAGATGTCTGAGGATTCTTCCTTCCTGGATCTGGCAATCAGGAAGACTTGCCTGTTGGCTTTGACCAGAGCTCCAGGGAAAGCCTCTCTCTTTGGGCCCCTGAGTGGGGCGGATCCCCCAGAGGACCCTGACTTATCTCTACAGGGTGTGTGAGGCTTAAAGATAATGTCTGTGAGGTGTGTTGGATCTGGTTGCTTCTGATTCTACAGAGGAGGATGGTTAGTGCTAAAGCTGAAGGGGACTGTTGCTTACAATGAGCCCCACCATGGCAGGCAGTGCCTCCCGTCCCCCAAGCCAAGACTTACCCTCCCAGCTCCGCCACCATTGGTCCCACCAAGGCGCAGGCTGCAGGAACAGGCCCGTAGTTTACGGAACACCTGGGAGAGGCTGTGGGCAGCTGGGTAATTTCCAAATTAATTGTAGGAGAAACCTAACAAAACAATCTACAGCCTAAGCGTCCTGGGAGCGTTGCCGTGAGACTGACAGCCTGGAATCCAGCAAGTACAATGCTGCCCGACCACAGACAGGAGGGCCCTTCCTCCTTGGGGGGAGGAGGGCTGACTTCCTTCCAACAGGGGCCCGTCTGGGCCTGCAGCTGGCCCGATAGGAGAGCAAAACCCCAGAACTGAAACAGTCTTTTCACCCAAATCCTAAACTACAATTAACATAAACAGCTTTCCTAAAACATTAGTGCCAGGTTGACTGGCCCCATAAGTTATATGCCCTGGCAGAAACCTTGCTTCTTAGCAAGGCACTTTTAGGTTTCATTTTGAAAATTTCCTCCTGAATTCATCCTCAGGAAAGCTGGGCTGCCCTCCACTGCCCCCTGTACTCTCTACACACATGCAGGAAATGAACTCAGAGTCTATGGTGTAGTATTAATAACAGTCAAATCTGACCAAGTTTGGTACCTTCCTGTTTTCTGAGAGATTGCCTGCTTTTGTCAGAAAAGTACTGGTTCAAGTCCTGGCTCCAGCACCTAGGCAGGTCTCAGTCTCACCTTCCCTAACAGAAAATGGACACAACACTGCCCTCCCTCTCTAATGCCAATCACAATGGCTAATATTTAGTGAGCTATGTGGCGGGCACTGTTTGCTGCTTTTGGGTTTCCACAGACTCCCCTGGGAGATAGAGACCGTGAACTAGGAAATGGTGGGAGCAGAGTCTGAAGCCAGGCGGTCAGACACCAGAGCTTCTGAGTGATAACACTTTGCATCATAAGGCTCCTGGTTCTGAGAGAGGCACTAGGGTAGAAGTCAAAAGACTCATGGCCTCACCCGTCCACAGCCACCAACTTTGCATGTGATCTTGGGTAGTGTCTTGTCTTTAGTAGTCTCACGCATACCCTGGGTAGACGTGTATGGCTGGGAGCAATCAGGTGGCCTCCTGTGTCCCTTTAGCATAGCATTTGGTTAGTCTGAGTCCCCATTTCCTGAATATGAAATGAGGCTGGAAATGCATAATGTGAAAGTTTTTGGTAATTGTAGTGTGAAAGTTTATTTCCAAAGCCTTTCAGGTCATTAGTTCATAAAGCCCTGAAAGAACCCCAAAGTGAGTGATATGGGGGGCAGAGGGTTAGTGCACTGATTTTTATAGCACGGAGAACTGAAGCCCAAAGAGAAGTCACTGGCAAGTAGGGTGGATCCGACACTAGACTTGTGACATCAGGCTCTGATCTGGTGCTCTTGCTGTTACACTATGAATTTCTGCAAATGAATGGATACCCAGCACATTACTGGCCCAGGTATAATGCTGTGCCTGTCATTGTGCCTTGCCTGCAGTGGTTGCTCACAGCATACAGACTTGAGAAAGTGGCTTGGCAGCAAGGAGGATGAAAGTCAACTCCCACCTTGGTACTCAGCCTGGGTCTAGGGAGGCTTAGGGCTAGCACCTACCCAGATCTGGGCCCAATATTATACGTTAATCAGATCCAGAGTGCCTGACCCAGAGTCAGACCCATGTATAGCCTGAATACCCAAGCCGCTGCCCTCTGTCCACAACCTTCCAGATGGAGTACTGATGGTTATCTCAGGTTTAATGTGCCTCATACCCCATCTGTCCCTCCTACCTGTTCCATATAGTTGTGCAGTGTGGCAGCTTCTGACAAGGCTCCTAATGATCCCATCGCCCAGTATTCACAGGCTGTGTAATCTCTCTCCACTTCAATAAATGTGGGTTGGCCCTAGTGTCTTGCGTCTAATGAACAGGATACGGCAAAAATGATAGGAGGTCCCTTCCATGATTAGGTTACAAAAAGCTGTGACTTTGTCTTGCTATCACTCTCTCTCTCTCCCTTCCTCTCTCTCTCTCTTTTGCTCTAATGAAGCAAATGGCCATGTTGTAAAATGAAGGATGGGGCGGCCCAGATGGTAAGGAACTGAGGAACTTATGAGGAACTGAGACTTTAGTCCTATAGTAAAGAACTGCCAGCAAACAGAATCATGGTGAGTGAGCTAGGAAGTGGGTCCTTCTTAGTCAAAACTTGAGATAACTGCAGGCTTGTGAGTGATCCTGAAGAAGAAGGCCAGAGAAACTGTGAGATGATAAATGCAATTAATTGTTTTAGGCCACTAAGTTCTGGGGTAACTTGTTAATGCAGCAGTAGATAACTGATATATGGGAAGTGATATGACCATGAACCAAGGAACACTAGCAGGCTCTAGAAGTTAGAAGAGACAAATAACAGATCCTCCCCTGGAGCCTCCAGGAGGAATAAATCTTGCCAACAACTTGATTTTATTCCAGTGAAACTGATTTTGGACTTCTGATCTCCAGAACTGTAAGAGAATAAATATATGGTTACCAAGTTTGTGGTGACTTGGTTTAGCAGCCATAAGAAATTAATATAGCTGTCTATAAGAAACTCACTTCTAATACAGCAATATAGGCAAGTTGAAAATAAAAGATCAAAAATATATATCATGCAAACATTAATAGAAATCCAAACCAAAACAGAGGGCTATATTAATATCATGTAAAGTAGACTTCAGAGCAAAGATTACTAGGGACAGAGAGGGATATTACATAATGACAATAAGGTAAATCCAGCAAGAACACTTAGACATCCTAAATGAGTATACACCAAATAACAGAATTACAAAATATGTGAAGCAATTTTTTAGAGCTGAAAAGAGAAAGAGACAAATTCACAACTAGAATTGGAGACTTCAACATCCCTCTCTCCGTTATTGGTAGAAAAATTAGACAGAAAAACAGAAGGATATAGTGCAATCCAACAATACCACAACAGGGTCTAATTAACATTTGTAGTACACTCCACCCAGCATCGGTAGAATACGCATGCTCTTCAAATGTNTTAAAAAAAAAAAAAAAAAAACTCTACAAGAGAAGTGAAATCACATAGAATGAGCTCTCTAAAGTTCTCTGAGAAAGATATCAGGAATATCTCTAAATACTTGGAAACTACACAGCATCTAAAAACTCAGTGGCTGAGCCTGGCTGGCTCACTTGGTAGAGCATGCAACTCTTGATCTTGGGGTTATGAGTTCGATCCCCACATTGGGTATAAGAGATTGAAAAACAAAACAAACAACAAAAAACCAAAAATCTCAATGGGTAAAAGAGAAAGTCTCAGGGAATTTCTTTTCTAAACAAGAAAGTGAATGAAAATGAATGTACAATATATAAAAAGCTATAGGACACAGCAAAAGCAGTGCTGACAGGAAAATTTATAGCACTAAATATACATTGGAAAAAAAGAAACATCTCAAATCAATAACCCTAAGCTCCCACCTCAAGAAAGTAGACAGAGAAGAACAAAATAAACCCAAAGTAAGTAGAAGGAAGGCAGTAATAAATATAAGAGAAGAAATCACTGAAATTGAAAACAAAAACAGTAGACAAAAATAAAGGAAACAAAGAGCATAAAAAAAAAAACAGACAAACCTCTAGCAAAACTGATCAGGGAAAAATAGAGAAGAGACAAATCACCAATATCAGGGATTAAGCAAATGATATAATTACAAACCCCACAGATATCAAAAAGATAAGCGAATTCTACAAATAATGCAAAACACATAAATTTGACAACTTAGATAAAATAGACCAATTCCTCAAAAGATTAAAACTAGATCATTTTAATAGCCTTATAAAGGAAACTAAATTTTTAATTTTTCAAACTTCTGAAAAATTTCCAGGCCCAGATGATTTCACTGGAAGGAATTCCACCAAATTGTTAAAGAATTAATACCAATTACATAATCTCTTCCAAGAAACAGAAGAGAAAGAAATAAGTTCTAATTCATTCTATGAAGCTAGTATTACCCAAATACCAAAATCAATACTGTGGTTTCTCTTCAGATCGCATAAACCTTTTGCCTTTTACCAAATACCAAAATCACATAAAGGTGTGTGTGTGTGTGTGTGTGTGTGTGTAAACAATAGATCACAATTCCTTATAAATGTAGACAGAAAAGTCTTTAATAAAATATTAGCAAATAGAATTCAGTGATATGTGAAAAAAAATTACACACCATGACCATGCAGTTTATTTCAGAGATGAAAAGCTAGTTCATCAGTCAAAAATTAATCACTGTAGTCCACTATATTGACAGGCTAAAGAAGAAAAAAATCACAAAACCTTATCAATCAATGCAGAAAAGACATTTGATAAAATTAACATCCATTTATGATAAAAACTCTCAGAAAAGTAGGAAGAGAAGGGAACTTCCTCAACTTAATAAAGAATATCTACCAAAAACCTACAGATAACATTATACTTAATGATGAAATAATGACTATTTCTTTTTGTTTGTTTGTTTTTAATAGTTTATTGTCAAGTTGGTTTCTATATAACACCCAGTGCTCATCCCCACAAGTGCCCTCCTCCATGCTTCCAGAGATCAAGATCACAACAAAGATGTCCAGTCTTAGTGCCCTTGTTCAACATAGTACTAGAAGTTTTATGGCAAGAAAATGAAATAAGAAGCATACAGATTGGAAAAGAAAAAAATTAAACTGTTCCTGTTTTCAGATGACATGATTATTTACTTTGAAAAACCCAAGGATTCTACAAAAAAAAAAAAAAAAAAGGAAGGAAGGAACTCTCTTAGAACTGAGTCCAGCAAGGTCACAAGATATAATATAAACATACCAAAAAATATATTTCTATGTACTAACAATGAAAATGTGGACATCAAAATAAAAAATGCAATGACTCAAAAAATTTAGACGTAAAGCTGACAAAACACGTACAGAACTTCTATGCTGAAAACTCCAAAATTCTGATGAAAGAAATCAAAGAAAATCTAAATAAAAACATACCATGTTCATGGTTTGAAAACTCAGCATATGAATCTGTCAATTCTCTCAAAATAGATTTATAGATTTAATGTAATTCTGTCAAAATCCCAGCAAGAGCTTTTGTTGATATAGACAAGATTCTTCTAAAATTTTGCAAAGGCTATGGAACTAGAATAGTTCAAAGATTTTGAAAAAAGAATAAAGTAGATCTTAATCAGTTGGAGCTAGTATAACAAAATACTGTAGACTGGGCAGCTTATGAACAATAAAAATTTATTGCTGACAGTTTTGGAAGCTGGAAGTCTGAGATCAGGCTGCCACCATGGTTGGGTTCTGGTGAGAGCCCTCTTCCAGTTTGCAAATTGACAACTACTCATTGTATCCTCCTTATGTGGTATAAAGAGATTGAGAATGCTCTTTGGGGTCTTTTCATAAGAGCACTAATCTCATTCATAAGGGCTCCACCCTCATGGCCTAATTACCCTTCAAAGCTGCCACCTCCTAATACCCTCATATTGGGAGATAGGATTTCAACATATGAATTTTCAGAGGACTTAAAAATGTAGTCCATTGCAAAGTGAGAGGACTCATTTACCCAATTTCAAGACTTCTTATATACTCTAGTAATCAAGACAGTGTGGTGTTAGTAGAGGGAAAGACACATAGATCAATGAAGAAAAAAAACAGAGAAACCCAAATTATACCCCCACAAATATCACCAAGTGATTTTTTACAAAGGTGCAAAAGCAATTCAATAGAGGAAAGACAGCCTTTTAAACAAATGGTGCTGGAGCAATTGGACACCCAAAAGCAATAAAACAAAACAACAACAAAAAACCCCCACTTCAATCCAAGTCTTATACTTTATATTAAAATTAACTTAAAATGGAAAGTGCTCTGAAACAGAAAATGTGAAACTCTAAAACTTTTAGAAAAAAAGATAGGAGAAAAATCATTGGGATGTATGACTAGGCAGACAAAAGGTTCTTAAACTTGGCACCAAAAGCAAAATCTATTAAAAGAAAAAAAAATCACTAAATAGGACTTTAGTAAAATAAGTTTAAAACATTTGTCTGTGAAAGACTCTGTTAAAAGGAAAAAAAGACAAGCTACAAAGTTGAAGAAAATGTTTTCGAGCCACGTATTTGACAGAAGATTTAGATCTAGAATATATAGACCACTTTCAAAACTCAACAGTAAGAAAAAAAATCCAACTAGAAAAGGGACAAAAGAAATATTGCACCAAGGATGATATACAGATGGCAAATAAGCACAGGAAAAGATGTTCAACATCATTAGCCAGTAGGGAAGTGCAAATTGAAACCACAGCGATATATCACTGCGCACTTATCACAATGACTAAAATAAGGCAAAGAATGACAACACCAAATACTGGTAAGGAGTCAGAGAACCTGGATCACTCCTTTATTTTTTCATTTTTATTTAATTTATTTTTTCTTAATTTACATCCAAGTTAACATATGGTGCAACAATGATTTCAGGAGCAGATTCCTTAATGCCCCTTACCCATGTAGCCCATCCCCCCTCCCACAACCCCGCCAGTAGGTTTATTCCTTAGCAATAAAAAGGAATTAATAATCAATATACATAAGAACTTGAAAGAATCTCTAGGGAATCATGCTGAGTGGGAAGAAAAGCTGATTCCAACAGATTATGCACTGTGTAATTCCATTTATGTAACATTTTTGAAATGAAAAATTACTGTAGTAGAGAACAGCTTAGTGCCGCCAAGGGTTAAAGTCAGGGTGAAAGTGGGAGTAAAGTGGATATAAATATAAAAGCAAAACATGAAAGATCCTTGTGGTGTTTGAAGTGTTCTGCATCTTGACTAAATGAACTTCGCTATCCTGGTTATGTTATAATACTGTTGCTTTAGAAGATGTTACTATTGGGGGAATTGGGTAAAGGGTACACAGGATCTCTGTATTACTTCTTATAGGTGCATATGAATCTGGGGTACCTGGTGGCTCAGTCAGCTAAGAAACTGACTCAGGTCATGATTTCACAGTTCATGAGTTCGAACTCCACGTTGGGCTCTGTACTAACAGTGTGAAGCTTGCTTGGGATTCTCTCTCTCCCTCACTCTCTGCCCCTCCCCCACTTGCTCTCCCTGTCTCTCAAAATAAATAAACTTTTTAAAAAAGCTTACAAGTTCACATGCTTTTAAGTTTTTCTTTCTTTTTTTAAAATATAATTTATTGTCAAATTGGCTTACATACAACACCCAGTGCTCATCCTAACAAGTGCCCTCCTCAATGCCCATCACCCATTTTCCCCTCTCCCCCACCCTCCCATCCACTCTCAGTTTGTTCTCTGTATTTAAGAGTATCTTGCAGTTTGTCTCCCTCTCTCTGTTTGTAACTATTTTTTTAAGTTTATTTATTTATTTTGAGAGAGAGAGAAAGCACAAGTGGGGAAAGAGCAGAGAGAGATAGAATCCCAAGAAGACTCCACACCACCAATGCAGAGCCTAATATGGGGCTTGAATCCACAAGCCGCAAGATCATGGCCTGAGCCAAAGTCGGACACTGAACTGACTCAGCCACGCAGGTGCCCCTAAAAGTATTAAGGTTTAAGGTTAATAAAATAATCCTTGTGCCTGCAATAATATCAAAATATATTTCATGGCAAAAAAGAAAAAACCCTCTGAGTGATATGTGGAAACTAATTTGACAATAAACTATTTGTAAAAAAAAGAAAAAAGAAAAAAGAAAAAACCTTCACAAGAAATAAGGTAGGTTACCTCGTAATAACACTTTCCAATCACCAGGAAGATAATTCTAAACTTATATGCATCTAACAACATAACTTTAAAACATAGAGCAAAAGCTTACAAAACTAAAAGGGATTTTAACAAATACACTACACCATCACAGAGAACACATCTCTCTCAATAATCAAAGATAAAGCAAATAAAAGTATCGATAAGGATAAAGGAATATTTGAACAACTCAGTTAATAAACCCAAGATCATTCATGAAATACAGCATCCAACAAAAGAAGAAAATTCATTCCTTGTTTTCACACTTGACACATTTACAAATACTGACCAGGTGCAAACCCACAGAACAAGTCTCAAAGGTGACCACAATGTATCTAAGTTAAGATTCAATAACAAAAAAAAATAATTAAAGAGCCCTGCGTGTTCGGAAAATTTAAAACAATTCAAGACAACTCCAAGAAGAAATCTTATAGAAATAGAAAAATATTTAAGATCAAACCATAACGAAAATATCACATATCAAAACCTGAGGGTTGGACCTGATGCAGTATGTTAAGGGAAAATTAGAGCCTTAATATTTATCTTAAAAAGAAAGAATTAAAAATTAATTAGGTAGGGAGAAGAAGGGGGGAAATGGTGGGGGAAAGGGAGAGAGGCAAACCATGAGAGACTCTTGAATGCTGACAAAAACTGAGAACTGATGGATGTAGGGGGGAGGGGGGATGGGCATGGAGGAGGGCACTTGTGGGGATGAGCACTGGGTGTTATGTGGAAACTAATTTGACAATAAACTATTTGTAAAAAAAAAAATTAAAAATTAAAAAAAAATTAACTAGTAAGCATGCTAACATTAAAAATTAAAAATTATAACAATAATAAATCCAAAAAGTAGAAGATAAAGAGGAGGAAAATTAATAAAATATAAAAATACAATAAAGAGATATCAACAAAAATAAAATCCATATGTTTAAAATCCATATGTTTGAAAAGCTTAATAAAATAGACAAACTTCTGACGAGAGAAAGAGATTGAGAGAGGGAGAGAAGGCTCGAATAAATACAATTAGTTAAGGAAAAGAGGACATAAACACAGATGCAGCATGTGTGCACCAGAAGATGTATACAAGAATATTTACACCAATATGTTTGTGGTACCAAACTAAAAAACCCACAAATGTCCTTCAAAGTGCATAAGTAAGGGGGCCTGGGTGGCTTAGTCGGTTAAGCGTCCGACTTTCACTTAGGTCATGATCTCGCGGTTCGTGGGTTCGAGCCCCGCGTCGGGTTCTGTGCTGACTGCCAGCTCAGAGGCTGGAGCCTGTTTCAGAGTCTGTGACTCCCTCTCTCTCTGACCCTCCCCTGCTCATGCTGTCTCTCTCTCTCTCTCCTAGAAATAAATAAAACATTAAAAAAATTTTTAAAAAGTGCATAAATAAATTATACTCATATAATTCAATAATACTTGGAAGTAAAAATGTATGAACTACACCTGCAAACATCAAAATGGATGAATCCAAAAAACAAAATGTCGAGCATGAAAAAGAAAAGTCACAGATGAACACATGCCTTATGATTCCATTTGCAAAAAGTGCTAAAGGGATGAAACTAAGTAATACCTTTCTAATTTAGGAATTCTACATATAGGAGTAATATTAGAAATATTTGCTGACTATTCAGGCAAGAGTCACAGGCACCAACCAATCAGAGTGGACACCCAGCCAACCAAAACAGACACCAGCTGTAAACAATGGGAGATGCTTTACCTGAGCAACAGGCTAAATGTCAGTCCTCTACACCATCACAGGATAACTACAAAGAAATACAGGAGGATTTATTAGCACAAAACTCTTGTTAGTAGTTATCTTGGACTGGGAGGAATTAGGAAACGATAGGGGAGAGGAATCCCAAGGGATCTATGATAATGTTCTGATCTCTTGTGTTGGGTGGTTGGTTCAAGGATGCTCATTTGGTGATGCTGCTGCTGCTGATGATGTAAAAGGAGGAGGAGGAGAAAGATTGTACCAACTCCTTTTATATGGATGATATGTTTCACTAGAATCTTTTTTTTTAATAACACTGGATTTAGGCTCAGAAATCTTGGGTTTCACATCTATATAAGTTTCTTACTAACTAAAACTCAAAGGTTGTGACCTAACCACAACCACCTAACTACCTACCACCTACGGTAACAGCCTCAAACCTGGCGTCCTGAGTCCAGAGCTCACTCTTCTACACCTGATTCCACTGCAGAGCTTCCTTTAAGCTTCATTCTCTTGAACATGAATGGTTTGTCAACTGTAAAGCTGTTGTACTCAGGCTTCCAGGGGGTACGACCCCAGGGTCACCATGCACACAACTGTTGATGGAACTAGTATCCCCTTGCGAGCAATGCAAGTGTGCTCCTTGGGGTTGTGTAACTTGGTGCTACTAGCTCACTGGTTCTCCAGGAGAACTTCTGGAAGAAGAAATTTGCCATTGGGTTCAGGACAAAAAGATTGTCTATGCCAACAAAATTATTACACAGGAATTTAAAAAGTTAAGATTTCCAAATCCAAACCAACCTCCAACACCCAGGCCACTTTTTTATAACAACTATTGTCATGGCCCTAAATTTACCTTTTACAAAGCATCTTCACACCCATTATCTCAGGTCCACTCAGTCAGTGCTTCCCCTGACATAATTCACATCTAGAATTGGGGCTGGTCTCTTTTGGCTTTGGTAAGCTGCTCAGTGATGTTCCCTGGGTGCCTCTCTCTTCCTGCATGTCTCTTGGGGCAGTCCAATCTGTAACCTACTCACATCCAACCTCCCCCAAGGCCCTCACGGAACCTCCCCAGTAGAAATGGATCTTTGTTACCCCATAATAGCACAACCTTGGGTATCTGTCTCTATACATTTGAAGCATCTAGTAGATTTATCTCCTTACTCTTTTGTTCTTAGGATTCCAGTTTTTCAACCTTGGCACTATTGAGATTTGGGTCCAGACAGTATTTTATTATAAGGACTCCCTATGCATTGTAGGAAATTCCCCAGTATCTCTGGCCTCTACCTACTAGATAACAATACCTACCCCCTTCTTCCCCACCCCTATCCCATTGCGACAGCCAAAAACATCTCCAAACATTACTAAATATCCACTAAGGGTTAAATCGTCCCTTGTGGTGAACCACTGCCCTGGGCTATGGGCACGCTGAGGACAGAGCAGTGACTTACACACTTATTCACTGTATCCCTGTCTAATGTTGTCCTGGCACATAGGCACTTAGCAGTATAGAAAAATCACCTAGCATGTGCCAGATATAGTCTGGCGTATGTCAGTGTTGACTACCCTCTGGTCATTCAAGGCCACATCTTCATGCAACTAATACTAGTATTAACTTGATATTTTCCTTTACATTGACTCATTTTATCTCAAATCAGCCGCCCAACATAGTACCTACATATAGTAAGCACAGCACCTGATACAAAGTGGGTGCTTAGTAATATTTGCGAACTATAAGTGAATTTCACTTTTTAGCTCTTAGTATCAGCTTCACAGGAAGAAACTGATTTCTTGATGGCCTATCTAGTCAGTTAGGGATCTCTGTCTTCTGTAACAAATAAACCCCAGAATTTAAAATTTTTAACACAATGCGATTTTACTGACAACGGTCCACCCAGGGTGTTCCCAGCTACCAGGTGACTCTCCATGTGGCAAGTGACACGCACCACTTACACTCACCTTCCACTAGTGAGGACCACTCCCAAGGCCCCAGCTCAGTGCAAAGGGGCCTGGAAAACAGAGTCACTGGCTGGCCAGCTTCATGCCAGTGATGCCTCAATGCTGCGGAACTAGGTGCTCTGTTTTAGTGGGTAGCTAGCTGGCCCTGCCTCAGCTCATGTAAGGCATTGTCACTTCACTTCTCAGATACTACTTTCTCCTCCATAATGTCCCCTCCACAGCATCCTATCATCCAAGCCAGCTAACTATGCCTCTGATGTGGCCAAGAAGGAACAGTAGGGAAATTCATGTAGACAATGGATTCAGGAATCAACATACTCATCCCACCCTTTCCACCATTTGCCATTAGACAAATGGTAAAACCGAGAGAGAAGAAAAAGGTCTACTCAGGATTACCCACCAAGTCAGGGGCAGTACAAGACTCTGAGTTGTCTGCACCAGGCTGGCAGCAACGAGGCCCATTCACCCAGCTTCAATAGAAGCAGCCCAGGAATTAGTGCTGATGTCTATGCCCCACTCTGGAGTTCCTGACACCTCTTCTTGGATCTAGGCCCTTTCAAAAGGAGCATTTCAAATAGGAGCCATCAACACTTACAGAGGGTGGGTCTTAATCCACAGAGGATCATTAGCTTTACCCAAGTGATGGGACATCCATCACCACCTCCCATTCTTCTACCAATTATCTATCTGCTAATTATCTGGGATTAAGAATTGACACGGAGCGACATGGTCATTAACCACATATTTGCACGGCTTATTCATGTTAGTGGGGCTGCTTGGTCTCACCGAGTCTAATTGGACCTGCCCACAACGCTGCACAACACATTTACATCTACTTGGCTGTCAGCAGCCAATGAAGGACTGCAGGATGTGTTTACTTCCAAAGGGACTTGGCTCTTGGCAAAAGCTTTTCTGCAGGCACGCTGGGTGTCTTGGCTTTCTGGCAATACGGACTGCAACTTAACTCAGAGCACACATTCAATTACTTGTCAAGCATATGTTAGCTCAAGCACTGTCGCAGACACGACACTGGCCCCAAGATATTTCAAAAAGATGAATGAGACACTGTTCCTACCACCTGGAAGCTTTGTCTTCAGTCAAGGAAACCCATGCAAGCAGAGGAAGCAAGAGCCGTGAGAGAAGGAAAGCAGAACGCCATGGGAGTGCAACACCGGGGAAGATCTGTTTGGTCTGAGAAATCAGGGGAGGCCTCACAGAAGAGGTGGCATTTTCAGCAAAAAGCCACATAGAGAAAGGAATTCTAGGTGGAAGGAGCTGCAAAAGCAAGGGTACAGAGATGTGTGAGGAGATTAAGGAGTGACCTAGTGTGGACGGCACACATGCCGCAGATGGGAAGGAGGTGGCCTGGCAGACTGGGGTCAGGACATGGGAGGGAAGGAGGTGCCTAGCAGACTGGGTCATACCATTGAGAATATTGAGTGTTCTGCTAAGGTCTGAAAATGTTTCCTCTGAGTACCAGGAACATGGAAGCAATTTTGTTCTGGTGTGTATGTGTGGGTGGGCATGTTTTAGTAAAAAATTTTTTTGAAAAATAGCATACATACAGAAAATTGTAAACATTCTCCCAAACTGACCACACCTATGCAAACATCACCCAGCTAAAGAAACAAATCATTACTAAAACTCCCCAAATCAGGGCCCCTGGGTAGCATAGTTGGTTAAGCGTACAACTCCAGCTCAGGTCATGATCTCAAGGTTTGTGAGTTCGAGCCCCGTGTTGGGCTCTGTGCTGACAGCTCAGAGCCTGGAGCCTGCTTCGGATTCTGTGTCTCCCTCCCTCTCCCTGTTCCTCTCCCACTTGCACTCTGTTTTGCTGTCTCTCTCTCAAAAATAAATAAAGAATAAAAAATATTTTTAAAAACCTCCCCCTTTCAGGGAGAAAGAGAAAGCACTACTCTGACTTGAACATCATAAATTAGTTTTCCCTATTTTCTTGCATTTGGCTTCTTTTACTAAACACAATGTTTTCAAAACTCATCCATGTTGCTATACATAAATGTAGTTTTTCCTTTACCATTGCTAATATTCCATTGTATAAATGTATCATAATTATCTTTTTAAATTTTTTCAATGTTTTATTTATTTCTGAGAGAGAGAGAGAGACAGCATGAGCAGGGGAGGGTCAGAGAGAGAGGGAGACACAGAATCCGAAACAGGCTCCAGGCTCTGAGCTGTCAGCACAGAGCCCCATGTGGGGCTCAAACTCACGAACTGTGAGATCATGACCTGAGCCGAAGTCGGACGCTTAGCCAAACTGAGCCACCCAGGCGCCCCAAATGTATCATAATTATTAACAAGCATTGCGTAGTTTCCAGATAGGGGCTGTAAGTCTTCTTGTGCATGTCTTTTGGTGTTTTCATGGAGGCACATTTGTTAGCTACCTATCTAGCAGTAGAATTGCAGGTCATAGGGAATGCAGGTATCTGTATGAATAGACACTGTTAGTTTCCCAAAGCCGTTTTGTCCATTTGCACTCCCACCAGGAACGCGCAGAGTTCTGGTTGTTCTATACCCTCACCAACACTTGATATTGTCGGCCTTTGTATGTCTTAGGCTAGTTTGTTTGGAGGGGAGTGACACGATCCTACCTAGGCTGAAGGATGTTCACTCTGGCAGCAGCATAGTGTGGTGGTTAGAAAAGAGGGAGCTGGCACAAGTGGACCAGTCATGAAGCTCGACTGTAAGGTCCAGGAGAGAGGGGTAATGAAATAAGTGGCAACAGAACTGGGGAAAACAAAACAAAACAAAAAAAAACCCAGCTGACTAAAAGAGGCACTGAAGGGGTGGAATACAAGAACAAGAACACAAGGTAAAAGTGGACTTAAGAGGGAGATGGAAGGTTTTTGCATGAGGTGACTGGCTAGGTAAAGGGCGTCAGGTTTGAAGTCAGGAGAAAACAACCTAATTTGGGACACACTGTGTTTGCAAGGTAGGACAAAAGGGAGATGTCCAATAAACTGTTGGTTAGATGAGTCTGTTGCTAAGGGATGAGGTCAAGGCTGGCGACACTGAGTTAGGATGTATCATCACAGAGGTAGGGGTTGNGGGGGGGGGGGGGGGTTGCATGAAATGAAGAGAGGAGGGCTGAAGACCAGCCGCCTACCTTCAGGGGATGAGCAGAGGAAGAAGAACAAGAGACAACATCGCTTCCCTCTGAAATGCTGGCAGGGGCTGTGAAGTGTGAGTCAGGCCCTTTGAGCACCAGCAGCAGTCTGGGGTCCGTCTCACTAGCCACAGTTTTCTCCTGAATGAATTTGCATCACTAACTTCAAAACTGCATTGTGAAATCCGCATCAGATTGCGTACCTCTGGCAGCATCCTGGGGACAATGAGACTCATAGCATCCTGGGGCTGGGAGTCCTCTCCACCTCTACCACATCTCTGCCAATTAGTTATCCAGCACTCCAGGCAGGGAGCTCATACTTCCCACGGCAGCCATTCCACTGTTGAGCAAGTGAGGAGATAAGAAAACCTTTTCTTACAAATGCAATCTCACCAGGTTCAAGTCAAAGGGAAAAATAAAGCTACACTCTAATGATGATGACCCTGGGTAGTATAAGATGCAAAAACTCTTGAGTTCTGGAAAATCTGTTTCTGTTCATGTATCCACCAGCATCTTCCTGCTAGGGTTGGGGTCATGGCGTTTGACTCCCTCCCAGGAAGTTACAGTGATTTCACTACCATTTGCACACTGGATGGGAATGTGCTCATCCGCTTCAGGCATTCTTCTGGCTTCATCAAGCAGTGAGTACTGCCCTGGAATTTGGCCAGTCTCTCAGGACTCAAGCAGTGCATGCCACAGCACAGATCCGCCAGGCTGGACACGCGGGAAGAATGAGCGGCTGAGTCGAGCGAGCCCACTGCAAGCAAGGTGGGCACAATGCCATTCTGTTCCACATATTTTTTCTAAATATGTATCTGCACCTGGCCCTGTGGGGGTCTCTGGAGAAGATGAAGCAAGACAGACATGATTAAAACATGGCTCCCATCCTGGGGGAAATTGGTGGAAGAAACAGACATGCAAAAGAGAAAGGTGGATGAAACCTTTTTTTTTTTTTTTTTTTGCTTTATTTTTATAAGTTGCCAGAACACCCACTTAAGCAGCCTCTGTAGGGTCTGAATTATGGAAATATGGATTCTGGAAAAGACATCAAGGAAAAATGCCCTTGAACCTCAATGGAAAGGGTCTTATCAACCACTGTTAAAACTGACATAGCGGGGTGCCTGGGTGGCTCAGCTGGTTAAGCTCTGACTTTGGCTCAGGTCATGATCTCACAGTTTGTGGATTCAAGTCCCACATTGCGTTCTGTGCTGACAGCTCAGAGCTTGGGGCCTATTCAGGGTATGGGATATGGTCATGGGATACACCACTTAACATCACATATTGCACCCGCAGGAGCTAGCCTCATAGAATGCTGAAATGCCCTTCTAAAGGCACAAGGTACCACCTCTGAGGCAACATCCTGAAAGGATAGAGAGCCATCCTTCAGGATGTAGTATATTCATTAAATCAGAGACCCCTATATGGTGGTGTGACCCCACTAGGAAGGACAGATGGCCTGGGAACCAAGGGGTGGAAGCAGCACTGGCCCTACTAACCCAATGACCTTCAGTCCCAATGACCTTCTGTAAGACTGTGTGCTTTCTGTCCCACAACTTTGGGCTCTGCAGGGTCTCACTTCCATGAATCTGGTTAGTTTATCATGAGTCTTCAGTTGGACTTCTTTTTTTTTTTTTTTTCCAGTTGGATTTCTTGATTGGAACTTATTGTTTTATTAGAAAATTAGTTGATTTGCAGAAATTGATTGCATTTTTATAGACCAATATTGAAGGAACAGAAAGAAATCAAGAAACTGATCCCATCCACAATTGAACAAAAAAACCATTAAATGCCTAGGACTAAACCTAACCAAAGATATAGGAGATCTGTATGATGAAAAGTATAGAAAACTTATGAAGGAAATTGAAGAAGACACAAAGAAATGGAAAAACATTCCATGCTCATGGATCGGAAGAATAAATATTGTTAAAAGGTCATTACTACCCAAANAAATGGATCAAGAAGATGTGGTTTATCTATACGATGGAATACTACATGGCAATGAGAAAGAATGAAATCTGGCCATGTGTAGCAACATGGATGGACCTTGAGGGTGTTATGATGAGCAAAATAAGTCAGGCAGAAAAGGACAGATACCATATGTTTCCACGTATAGGTAGATTAGGAGGAACTTAACGGAGGAGAAGGGGAAAACTAGTTGGGGAGAGGGAGGGAGGCAAACCATGAGAGACTCTTGAATGCTGAGAACAAACTGAGGGCTGATGGGGGTGGGGGAGAGGGGAAGGGGGTTAATGGGCATGGAAGAGGGCACTTGTTGGATGAGCAATGGGTGTTATATGGAAACCAACTTGACAATAAAATATTTAAGAATGAATGAAAGAATGAATAAATAAATAAATAAATATTTTAAAAAAGAAAATTATTTGATTTGCTCATCTTCATTGTGGTGATGATTGCACTGGCATATGTATATGGCATAACTCATCAAATTACACAATTTTTAAAGATTATTTTGAGAGAGAGAGCATGCACACATATGTGTGCGTGTGTGTAGGAGAGGCAGAGAGAGGAGGAGAGAGAGAATCCCAAGCAGGCTCCAGCAGTGTCAGTGCTAAGGACCCTGACACAGGGCTCGATCCCACAAACTGTGAGATCATGACCTGAGCCGAAATCAAGAGTTGATTTCCGATAACCGACTGAACCACCCAGGTGTCCCTAAGTTGTACATTTGAAGTAATTTACATAAAAAAAACTGTAAAAAGAGAGATGCCTGGCTGACTCAGTTAGTAGCGTGTGCAACTCTTGATCTCAGGGTTGTGAGTTCAAGCCGCACATTGGGTGCAGAGATCACTTAAACATAAAATCTTTTTTAAAATCTGTAAAAAGAAAAAAAAATGGAATAGTTATGTGAAAGACATAATCTCAAAAATATTAAGATTTCAATAGGGATTTTGGTAAAAATATAGAACGTAGGTAAGAAAAATCAAGAAACCCTTCATAGGGGAAGTATAGACACGATTCAAACTTGACCAAATATATTTTTGTAATAACTTCAAATGCTCTCTTTAAAAGCGGAACTACCTTAGGGGTGCCTGGGTGGCTCAGTCAGTTGAGCATTGGACTTCGCCTCAGGTCATGATCTCCCAGCATGGAGCCTGCTATGGATTCTCTGCCTCCCTCTCTCTCTGCCCCTTCCCTCCTCTCTCTCTCTCTCTCTCTCAAAAATAAGTAAATGTTAAAAATAAGGTTGGACTACCTTAAGGAGAAGTCATCTCCTACTCCTCAGGTCAGGATGGGTTTGGTTGTGCAGGCTGGGGCAAAGCCTTGGAAGAGGGGATTGCTCTGTAAAATGAGGGGAAAGAATCACCATGCTGGGAAGAGGGGAGGCACCTGGGAGAGAGGGGAAAGGGTCAGCAGGGCGGGATGCTGCATGGGTGGAGGATGGAGGGTTGAGAGGATGGAGAGTTGAGAGCCTTTAGGGGCACAGCAACACAAAAGGGACTTTGGGAGGAAAAGAATTAATAGAGAGGATTTTGAAGTTGTTTGCCATGGTGTGTGCTATGGGCCTCTTTCTCTCTGGTCACTTCTGCACAGTCTTTAGCAAAGGCTGCATTGCTCACTAGCTCTTTTATGTGAAAGGGGATCCTTTTGGGAGTTCTAAAGGGGGCCGGGGATGAGTTGTACACCTGTCTTGATGCAAGGCAAGAACAGGTTGTGCAACGAAGCTGGAGTTAAAGGCTCCCAAGTGAATGAGCAAAAATTTCTTTTTTAGGCCTTTAGAAATGACTTTAGGCCCTCCAAGGCTGTAGATCAAGCTGAGATCTCCAAGGGGTAAAGAAGGACCCAGTTAATATCCAGGTTCAAGGTGAGGGGAATAGGGAGGGAATAGCATGAGGAGGTATACATCTGACATGATGAAAAGATGCTGGAGAATAGGAGGGCACAGAGGAGGGAGGGAGGGTTTAGAAAGAGCTGGAGGTTTGAGGGGTCTGCTGGGCCGAGAGGCTAGGAATTCACCTTATACCTTGTCCCCCCTCAAACCACTACCCTGGAGAAACTGACAACCAGCCTCCAGCACAGATCTAGTCTCCCCACCCCCCCATCCCTCTTTTCTAAATCTCACTTTCCTAAATCAATTATGTTGGCCTAGAGAGACAACTGAGATGGAAACTCTCAGAAAAGAAGAATCACCCTTGTGGGAAGGAAAGGGCTGGAGTAGAGACAGGGGCTTCTATCCAACACCCACAGACCACCATTCCGGGTGCAGTACAGAGGTTCTGGGGAAACCCTAGTCATGCAATTTAGGGACCACAAACTGAATTATTCAGAGTTCAGAGAACCTGCAGAACAGAGTCCTCAACCTTCGTTCACCAGTCTTGGCTCAGCCTTTCCTATGTGTTACAACTAATCTGGATAGCAGTGCTGAGCCTCTGAAAGTTTTTAATCAGGTGCTGTCCTCATGGAGCAGAATTCTACCTTCTAGAGCAAATCCCATTTGAGATTTTGGACCCTTCCTCAGGAGAGGCCTTCCAATTGAAGAAAATCAACTGAGGACCCTACAGAAAAGACCTTTCTCTGAGGTTTAAAAAAAAAAAGAAAATAGAAAATACTTTTATCCACTTTACAAATGAATAAAAGAGAAGGAATGCCGAGCTCCATTAATGCACCGTAGAAAAGTTATCCATGAATAATGATCTGCCTAGAGAGAAAAGAGGAAGAATTGAGTCCAAGCCCCTCATTTGTTTCTTGTCTTTCAACATCAAGGCAGGGGTAAGAAGAAGTGCCAAGAGGGAGCATTTGCAGGTAAGTTTCTGCCAGAACAGTCCAGAGCTCTCAAGAGTTTGACTTAGTCTCTCCTTTCCATGAGACTCACTCAGGTCTACAGTCTCTGAGAATGTCAGCTGCGAGAGCCCATCTCTCTCTGAAAACAAAGCTTTCAGCAGGGGAACTCAGAGGAAGGAGTCAGAACCTAGAATATTTTGGGGTTCTCTGCTAGGCCCACCCAAGGGAATGAAAGAATGAGGGAGTTGGCCAGTGGGTCTTGTCCACTAGGTGGCGGTGTGAGGTGCAGTGGTAGGACTCTCTGGATTTAGGTCCTGATTTGGGACAAACTGTTTAACTTTCCTAAGGCTCATATTCCTGTGGAGATACGCTTGGCCTGCATCCTTCACAGCGTAGTTGTGAGGATCTGATGGGACAAAGTGTAAAGCACTATTCCATACTGGAGCCTGTCCATTTTCACTGACTTATCTTGTATACTAATGCTTGGGGCTCTCAGAGCCTAGTGTCCCAAGACCATTTTACTCAGCCTCCTAGAAGATCCCTTTGCTCCTCCCTTCACCACATGTGACCATTTCTCCTGGTGTCCCAGGTTGGACAGGTTGCCAGAAAGAAGGTCATGTGACAAGGAACCTGCTTGCTCTTTGGAAAAGCAGGTATTAATGAATCTCTTCTCCTTTTTTCTTGTACCTCTGTTCCTAGCATGGCCCATGTGATTCCAGGACCCCATTGCAGCTGAACTTGCATGGAAGGGTGAATCTATAGGGAAGGGCATGTGACAGAAACCCCCTGGTTGAGAAATGAAAGAAGTGTTGTGCAAGGATATAGGGGAATGTGACTTCTGCCAGGCCTGCTGGGTCCCCCATCCCCATTCTGCTCCCAGCTGCAACTTGTACCTCTTGTCTTGTGGAACCATCTGGGCTAACTTCTTAATGGGGACAGCAAGATCCCCGCTGGAAGGATCGATAGAGTGACTGTAGAAGCTGATCTTCTGATGTTTGGGGAGTTTGGGGAAGATGCTGCTCCCTCTGGGTCCACTTTGGTTTCCACATCTCCTCTGCCCGAGGCCTCCCCTCTCTCACAGGCGTCTCTGGGGGATTCTGCAAGCAGTTGCATTGAGGTGGTAGCCTCTTCCCCTCAGCCCTGGTATCTAGGAGCTCCTGAATACACAAGTCACAAAGGGACTGAGTTTCCAGATTATGGACGGGAAAGAATAGGAGGAAGGGTAGTTCCCAAACAATTGAAGCACATCAATGAATTCTTCTGGGACTGCTTTAGTCTCTTCCTGACACACAGGATGCTGAAGACTCTCAACCCTTGTGAAGGAACAGATAAACCAGAGCAATTGCATCGTCTTCAGTTCCCAATCCCCCAACACTGAAGGTGGGGCTGGGGGGAGAAGGCTCTTGGCAGCAGAAATGGAACCCAGCTCTTCCAGGGTCTCCCCTCTCTGCATGAGTCCTTGGGGCTAGTGTCCTGGTCTCTGGAGAGGGTTTATCCCCAACTAGCATCTCCCTGTCTTATTTAGTGTATTCCCTAATGGGTCCAGTTCAAATACAGGCTAAAGAATCCCCACTGACCTGGGGCACCCCAGGCCCTCTTCGACTTTTCTCCCACTCTCTCAGTCCCTATTAGGGCCTGTGGAGTGTCCTTTCCTAGATACCAGGATGAAGTACAGTCACTCATCCCAAGGGAAATTAAATCCCTGGGTTGGCACTTATTGTAGAAGCAGCTGGAACATTTGTGATGTCTGCCCTCTTGTAGTCCAAAGATCTCAAGAAATTTTTAATCCTCCAACTCCCAACACTCCAATGGGGCCTCTTGGTCTTAAGTACCAGGTTCTGCCTTTGCTGGAGAATTTCCTAGCAATGAGATCTGGGGCAACTGCAGCACCACCTTTGAAAACTTCATCCAGCAGTGAGCCCATGTGGCACAAATACAGCCTCAGGGCAAATTAGCAGGGACTTCTCCAACAAAGGGCAAATGTGGACCTTTACAGCCCTCTATCATAGGTGCCAAAGCAGCAGGGAAGGATCTAGGCCAGAGGACAGTGAGGCATCCAGGAAGCTGCCATGTGAGGGGCCTGGCAAAGTGCCAGCTAGGGAGTGCTATGCAAAGACTCTGTAACATAGCCCAAGGAAGGCCCCCTCCCCAAATAATCTAGTATTTAGAAAGCTACCCCATGAGGAGCCTAGGGTCTGATTATGAGGAGACAAAGTGACTTCATATGTCACTCAGGGAATGACTCATTAAGAGCAACTGGAAAACACCCTAAAGATTCACTTGGACAAAAAGTTGGGTAGATATCTCTGGCAGGAGCCCTTGTAGGTGTATGTCATTCAAGGCTTGTTGCCAACTGCCCCCTCCTGTAAAGTACTATAACCAATAGGAAACTGGCAATTTGGCACCTTCAATGAATCAAAACACTGCCTGAATTCCTTCTGAAAGCTTTCCTTCCTTGATTTAGGCATTAGATAAGCACTAGAAGCCCAGGTTATATGGTTTGGAGTACAGCAGAGGTAGAACTTACCTCTCAAGGTCCTTAAGTCCATTAAACTGTTGATAGAGACCAAAACATAGTTTCCCTGGTCTGCTTTCCCTCTCAGCCACACGTGTTTCAGGGATGACTAAGACAAGGTTGCTTGCTTATTAGCTCTTTGAAACAGGGGCGCCTGGGTGGCTCAGTCGGTTAAGCGTCTGACTTTGGCTCAGATCATGATCTCACAGTTCGTGGGTTCGAGCCCCACGTCAGCTGTGCTGACAGCTCAGAGCCTGGAGCCTGTTTTGGATTCTGTATCTCCCCCTCTCTCTGACCCTCTGCTGCTCATGCTGTCTCTCTCAGAAATAAATAAAACATTAAAAATTTTTGAAAGAAACCATTGGGCAAGTCAGGAGACAAGCTGATCACAAAAAAATTCCCTGAATATTTCTTTCCCTGCCCTCTCAGCTGTGAGCAAGGAAGACAGAAGGTCCTGAGATGTTGGTCATGGTTCACACAAGACCTCCAGTCCAAGGAGAAGACAAACTTTCACCCATCATAGACAAATCGTGGCACAATGTGACTGTACGGGGGACAAGAAAGGCAGTCCAGAGTCACTCCCAGTCAAATGATGGCAGGATACAACCTGTGAGTGGAGTTGTATACCATCAGACTCCTACCTTGGAGAAGCAGTGTCCCAGAGGCAGAGAACAGAGGAAGAGTATTTGGAGGGAATCACCGCAGAACAGAGTATCTCCTTGGAGTTTCCACTTTAGGAAAAAGCTACTGGAGATTAAATTAGGGATTCCTTCAAGGGTCAAATAGTCCAGAGAGATAGTGAAGTCCAAGAAGACTCCAGCTCCGATGTCACAAGTGGAAGATGTTCTGAGAATCAGTGAACTGAGAGATGCTCAGAAACTGAACAAGTAGTCAAGGGGCTTCAGTGACCAAGTATTGCCCCCACACTCCAAATGTTGGCTGCCCAAGATATGGAACAGGCAAGCCTTAAAGAGCAGATTGCTGATGGATTGAGGCTCATATTGGAGGTAGGCTGCAGAGCCAGCCTCAGGGCTTTCCCACTGAAGTGCCCCTTGCCTTAGGTAGCCAGCCTACTTCATTTCCTTCAATCTTTAAATCAATTGGAGGAGTTGACCCTTAATGATACTGTGTCTTCTGACTCACAAACCTTGTAGATATCTCCATTTCTTCAATATCCCTCAGCAGTGTCCTATAATTTTGTGTACAGACATTACACATAATTCAAAACATTTTATCCCTATGTATTTTGTAATTTTATCTAAATGGTATTTTTATTTAAACTTCTAATTGCTCATGGCTTATAGAGATAAAATTTATTTTTGTTTTTTGACCTTATATTCCATGACTTTGTTAAACTCACTTATTAGCTCTAGTGGCTTTTTTTGTTGACTTAGAGTTTCCTTCATAGATGTGTTTTCTGTAAATAAGGAAAATTATATTTCTTCTTTTTGATCTGTATGCCTTTCCTTTTTCTTGCCTTACTGCATTTAGTTCCTCCAGTACAATATTGAATAGAAGTGGTATGTATAGATACCTCGTTCTGATCTCAAGAGTGGAAAACATTCAGCCCTTCAGCATTATGATGTGGGCTGCGGGTGTTTTATAGATGCCCTTTTGTCAAACTGAGGAACTTCC
The DNA here is from genome assembly GCF_008692635.1 of Crocuta crocuta. Lineage (NCBI taxonomy): Eukaryota > Metazoa > Chordata > Mammalia > Carnivora > Hyaenidae > Crocuta > Crocuta crocuta. The sequence goes on along the minus strand of NW_027528859.1, from coordinate 2,316,419 downwards.
CTTCTATTCTTAGTTTTGAGGGGGTTTTTTGTTTTTGTTTTTGTTTTGAACCAGGAATGGATATTAGATTTGGTCAAATGTTTTTCTGCATCTACTGAAACCATCTTTTTTCTTAGTTTGTAAATATGGTGAATTACATTGATTGCTTGTTTAAAATGTTACACCAACCCCATATTCCTGAGATGAATCTTACCCAGTCATGATGTATTATCCCTTAATATATTGTTGGATTAAATTTTCTAAAAATTTGTTTAGAACTTTTGGCAACTATATTCATGAGAGATATTGGCTGTAGTTTTATTTCTTGTAATAGTTTTGTTTGGTTTTGGTATCAAAGTAATTTGGGGCTCACAAAACGAGTTGAAAAATATTCCCTTTCATATTTTTTTTTAGAATTTTTCTTCCTTAAACATTTGATAGAATTCACCAGTGAAGCCCTCAGCACCTGAAGTTTTCTGTGTGAGAAGGTTTTTAATTATAATTTCAGTTTGATAGAAGGGTTATTCTTTGTTAAGCAGATTGCTACTTGGTAGCTTTCATATTTTTTGTTCATTTCATTTAAAATGTATTGACATAAAGTTCATAATATTCCATTTAAATAATCTGAAAAGGGGCGCCTGGGTGGCTTAGTCGGTTAAGCGTCCGACTTTCGCTTAGGTCATGATCTCGCGGTTCGTGGGTTCGAGCCCCGCGTCGGGCTCTGTGCTGACTGCCAGCTCGGAGCCTGGAGCCTGTTTCAGTCTGTGACTCCCTCTCTCTCTGACCCTCCCCTGCTCACGCTGTCTGTCTCTCTCTCTCCTAGAAATAAAATAAAACATTAAAAAAAAAATTAAAAAAAAATAATCTGAAGAATCTATAGAGGTGTCACCTCTCATTCCTGATATTATTAATTGGTGTCTTCTTTATTTTTTTTAATTATTTTAATGTTTTATTTATTTCTAGGAGAGAGAGAGAGAGACAGCCCCATTGTCTTCTTTTTTTTCTAATCAGTCTGGCCAGAAGTTTATCAAATTTTTGATCTGAAAGAACCAGCTTTAGGTTTTCCTCTTTTTTGTTTCCTATTTCATTGATTTCTGCTTTTACCTTTATTATTTTCCTTCTTCTGCTTATTTGGGCTTATTTTCTTTTTTTGCTTTCATTTATTGGGATTTTAGCAGGCAACAGAAACAAATGCATGGGTTCACTCTATATTTATCCAGAAATCAGAGATGTGATTCCAGAGAGGTGGTAAACTCTGTTTCAGTTTGGTTTTCTGGCTTTTTCATTTTTCTAATGGAATTGTCATTTGTAGATTCTCTCAGTATTTAAGACGTCAGTATCTAAGAATGCTAGTTTTGGGGAGCCTGGGTGGCTTAGTCGGTTAAGCGTCCGACTTTCGCTTAGGTAATGATCTCACGGTTCGTCAGTTTGAGCCCCGCGTCGGGCTCTGTGCTGACTGCCAGCTCGGAGCCTGGAGCCTGTTTCAGAGTCTGTGACTCCCTCTCTCTCTGACCCTCCCCTGCTCACGCTGTCTCTCTCTCTCCCCTAGAAATAAATAAAACATTAAAAAAAAAAAAAAAAAGCAGCAGCAGCAGCCATGTGTGGCCTTAAAAAAAAAGGAATGCTGGTTTTGCAGTTTGACTCAGGTTTTCTCTACTAAGTCTTCCCCCTTCCTAGCTATGTGGTCTTATAAAGTAATTAAATGTCTTTGAGCCTCAGTTTGCTCATATGTACAATGGAAAAAATAGTAGTATCTTTCCATTATTTATCTGCTCTTTCATTATTATTATCACAAAAATCTATACTACTGTAAAGACCCTTTCAGCATCTTGGGACTTTTTTCATGTTAATCCCTCCTGTTAGATAAATCAGCTTTCTTCTGGTCCCCTCAAGACTGTGGTACACATACAGAAGCTAGCTTTTGCTTTGTAACAAATTACCCTAAAATTTGTGCTTGAAATAACATTTTCCCTGTTTCTATGTATTGGCTGGGCACTTTTTCTGGTCTAGGACAACTCAGATCTAGGCGATGTAGGGACAAACTTCATTTGTATGTGTGGTGACGAGTTCAGTGTCAGCTGGGACTCGGGCATAACTAGAGAATCATCCAGCCGGTTAACCTGGGCTTGTTCACGTGGCAGTACAAGGGTTCCCCAGAGGAAGAGGAGAGGGGTAAGCCCTGCCGACCAAGCTCCTCCCACCTCATGACCCAGGGGCTATTCTGTGCTTGGCGTCACTAATTTTATGTCAACTGTTTTCCCTTTACAGTCATTTGCAAGCACTCTATACTCATGTTGTCTGACTATATTAAAGGTATCTTTCAATGTGACCTTTTATCTTGGCAAAGATAGGACATTAGGCAAAGAACTAAGAAAAATCAGTTGTTCTTTTTTTATTATTATTAAAGGGTTTTGTTTTGTTTTGTTTTTTTTAGTTTATTTACTTATTTAGGGAGAGAAAAAATGCGAGCGAGTTGGGCAAGGGCAGGGAGACAGAGAGAGACTCCCAGGCAGGGAGTCCTGATAGGAGTCAAGCGGTCCTGATATCACGGGTCCCTGAGGTCCCCTGGATAACCTGCCTCACCCCTCTGGGACTCGGTTCTGCCTTGGCTCTGCCAGTTCTCCCAGACCTCAACTCCACCCCAACCCAGGCAGAGCCTGAGCCTCCAAATAAGTTGACAACCCTACTCCATTCCTGACCCAGAATGGCTCTGCTCTGCCACCTGCCAACAGGCCAGCCTGCCCCTCCTCCTACTCTGCCCCATCTCCACCTCAGCACAGCGCCCTTACCCAGTGGGCACAGCTGATCCCCAGCTCCAAGCTTCTCCTTTCTTGCTGACCGAGCTTCCATTCTGACAGTGAGTAAGGGCCAGCTCTGGGGACGCAGGAAGAGCAATCCCCACCAGTCAGTCTGTGAGCTCACTAAATAAAACATGTAGACAGAGACAGTGGGTGGAGCTGACGAGTGAATGGATCCTACAAGCAGAGACCTATCCCATAGTCCAGACTGGATGAAGTGCGCAGGCTTGGTGAGTGCTGGGTTAAGGTGCTCACCATGGCTTAGCTCTATGCCAGCAACAGCATCCACACAGGTGCCTAGAGGCACAATGCCTTATCCAAAACCCTGTCTCTGGAAGAACAAAAGACGTCAGTGTACCCTTGGGGACAAGCTGTCCAGGTTCCGCCAGTTTGCCTGCCCCAAAGTGGCTCAGCTCCACAGCTGATGTGTGACCTGGGCGGTTTCTGGTTTTGTGATCCATATGTGATGCTCCAGGAAAAAGTAAAAATGTCTGTACCTGCATTTACCAGATTTGGGGGCGGGAGCGGGTCATACAGTTATGTGTTTAGCTGTATAAATCTAACTTACTTAAGTTAGGACATTTTACTCTCCTTATGCTCCACGTATAAAAATAATGTGTATTCATGATTAGAAAAAGCCCACAACATACTGAAGAGAATGAGTTTCCTTCCCCAATGAGCTCCCAGAGACCAATCCTCAGAGACAACCACTGTTGGCATATTTTTATTTATCCCTCCAGAAACGTTCTACATGTGTGTAAACATGGAACTTCATTTTATGCATATAAATAGAATATTTTAAAACATACATGGTATTTATGTCATATTTGTAAGTTTTCTCACATGGCTGTATGACTAGATCCTTTCAAAAACATAGATAATCCCTGATGTAGAAGCACGTAATAGCCCCAAAACTTAATTTGGGCCAAACAATAAGTATTTTCAGCTCTGCAGGCCACAGTCTCTGTCACATCTTCTTGTTTTGTTTTTGTTTACAATCTTTTTAAAATGTAAAGACCACTCTTAGCTCTTACTTAGGCTGTTATATAAAAACAGGATGTGAGCCAAACCTGGCCTTCGGATTATAGTTTGCTGACCCCCGTTGTAAATAGCAGTTAGGTACCAAACTTAGCTCTCAGAAGCTAAACTGACCCACAATGGGTTGCTAAGATGCCTAAAGAGAATATACTTCAAATTGCTTTGTAAACCGTAATCTCTCTACCAATGTGAAGAATTATTAGACTGTTCTGCAGTGTTTAGCATGTGGGTAAATTTTTAAAATAAAACCTGTTAACACTGAATAAAAAAGGTTCATGTATCTTGCATTGCATGATTTAGCGAAGAACCTGAACAGGACTCTCAGGTGAGCTGCCCAGCAGCAGCTGGGAGGAGAGGACACTACAGTACATCCAATCCTCCCTTTTTTGTCAGCACAACACAAACACACATCGACTCAAAACTGACTGGTTAGTGTGATGTGAGAGTTCACTGGACAAGCGGCCCCCTCCATCAAAAAACAGAGTGGATCACTGAATTTTTACCTCCTGCGTACATCAAAAAGGCTTTTCTTGGCCCTGTTCACGGTCACATGCACTGACCTAAACCTTGAATTCTCTGAGTTGCACCCGCTAGAACCTACAAAGGTGGAGAAGGGGCAGAGTAGAAGAGAGCGGATGCTGGAGAGTCATTTGGTGACTACCTACATTGAGAGACTTATTATTATTTTTTAATGTTTATTTATTTTTGAAAGAGAGAAGGCCACGTGCAGGCAGGGGAAGGCCAGAGAGAAAGGAAGACAGAATCCCAAGCAAGCTCTGCACAGCTGTCAGCACAGAGCCCGACACGGAGCTCAAACTCCCAAACTGTGAGACCATGATCTGAGTTGAAATCAAGAGTCGAACCTTAACTGACTGAGCCACCCAGGTGCCCCCGGGGCCTTATCTGAACAATAACAAAAAACCCTGTTATATTTCATTGAGCTTTAATCCTTATGACTTGCTTCTTCTTTGTCAAAGAGGTAAAACTTACCTTAATCATTTTATACCATGACTATAATTTTATTTTCTTATAAAAGAAATGCAGATATGTAAGTGATGAATCACTAAATTCTACACCTGAAACCAAATTTGCCATACATGTTAATTAACTAGAACTTAAATAAAAACTTGAACAGAAAGGAAAAGGAAAAAGCAAAGAAATATAGAGATTTTCCTGAAGTATCTGGGCTGGAATCAGGAAAGAAGGTAGAAGAGAAAGGACACTGGAGAGGATCATGTGTGAGAAAGGGGTTGACCTGCTGACTGCACACACAGGTAGGGAAGGCTCATGTGCAATCCCAGAAGGGAAGGCCAGGTGGAAGGTAGACACTGCCCTGGGCATGTGGCTTAATGTCACCTGGCTCCTTAAGGTAGGGCATTTTGTGATACCTCCCTTACCAAAATATCCTATAACTTGCTAACGGGAGTCCTTTAAAAAAATTCTGGGGGAACCTGGGTGGCTCAGTCAGTTAAGTGTCCAACTCTTGATCTCAGCTCAGATCTTAATCCCAGGGTCATGAGTTCAAGCCCTGTGTTGGGCTCCATGCTGAGTGTGAAGTCTACTTACTAAAAAAAAAAAAACAAAAAAAAACCCCTGTAATAAAAACAGAAAACAGAGGCCATCCACACACATTGTATTTTAAGGACCACTTGGTTCCCTTGAGTCTGCTTATCCAGGCAGGTAAGCCAGAAAGGGTGTCAATATTAACAGGCACAATAAAAATATTACCTAAGTTTGTAGACCACTGAAGAGTTCAGAAAATACTTCCCCAAGCATTATCCTCGGAACAACTCTGAAGAGGGTGGAGTTTTGGAGGTGGGTGTAGTGATCTGCTCTAGGTCACAAAGCTTGCACAGGGCAGAGCAGAAAACAGCACTTGAAGTTTCTGAGGCCAAACTCAGCGTTCTCCACATCTCCCATGCTGCTTCCCAGGAGGTCCTACAGAGATCTGGAATGGGCATTTCTACTCTCATTCCTCCCCATTCTTAATTTAGTGGTTGGATTCCCATGAACATCACTCTAAGTGTCCTACACTTAACTAAGCACATGAAATTGCTGACCCTCAAATAAACCAGCAGGGTTTGCTGAGCATCTGCATCTGCAAGTGGGAGGCAGCAGAGCCATGCTGGGAAGGAAGCCAACTCTGGGGCCAGACTGGATGGGCTGAAATCTTCAGTGCATGGCTAACCAGCTGTGTGAGCTTAAGCATGTTACTTAACCTCTGCTCAATGTATGAAAAGCATGTAGCCTGGTGCCAAGGACACGATAGATGTTTAGTAACTGATACAGATTTCATTATTATTGAGTCTTCATCTACCTTCTTTGGGACCCTATCACAAAAAGAAAACTATCAACAAGAGGTTGATTTGTACCTTTAACTCCATTTTCTTCTCAAAGAAAAGACCCCTTCAAAGAAAAAAGTCACAAATACATTAAGAGCATGAATACCATGTATATGCAAGCTCATGGGTTTGGCTAATGAGTCTGTGTGGTTGTGAACAGCCTCCACATGCTGAAATAACCCATGCTAGCCCTTAAGCCAAGCTATGATTTAAACATTTAGGGGTACCTGGGTAGCTCAGTTGGTTAAGCGTCCGACTTTGGCTCAGGTCATGATCTCACAGTTCGTGGGTTCGAGCCCTACATCGGGCTCTGTGCTGACAGCTAGCTCAGAGCCTGAAGCCTGCTTCAGATTCTGTGTCTCCCTCTCTCTCTGACCCTCCCCTGCTCACCCTGTCTCTCTCTCTCTCAGAAATAAATTTTTTAAAAAATTATAAAAATTAAAAAAAAAATTTAATAAATGGCACACATCCTCTAATCTCTTCCTAGAAGTGATAGACAAGTATCAGTATTTCTTGTGGAAATTACTGTTCAGGAAAGCTGGGGTAAGTGGGCGGAAAGTCAAAATTACCTAAACAGCTCGAACAACTGGAATTTATCTCCAGGCTAGTGAAATGAAAATAATCAGTTATCAAGGGCTCCCCCTACAGGCACCAAACAGCAAATCTAAAATTTAAGGTAGATAACAGCCTTGTACCTCTTTCTTCTGGAGAAGTTCCCACAATGAAAAGGAATATAAGACTTACTTCAAACTATTTCTCTTCTGAAGGATGGAAGTTTGTGACTTGGAGATCCAAATTTCCTGACAACAGAACACTGAAAATACATACCTGGAGACAAAAGCTCACACGGGGGATTCAAAGATCGGGGTGGGGAGAGGCTTAACATCATGTTACATGGGAAGGAGCTGAAGGAAATGAGGGTGGCTCAGCCAAGACACAGGACTGAGGGGCAGGGAGCCAGATGATATCTGACAGGCTAAGACAAGGGCGCTACTGGCCTTATGTTATGTGGCCCCACTAGTCAGTGGCTCTAAGAGAACAGACTTTATCTCCTAGAAAGGAAGAGCATTTTAATAATGAGCACTATCATACATATTCCTGAGAATTATATTAAAGTCTCAAACAACTGAACAGTCCTCTTGCTAGAAGGCTGGTTGTTACCATCCTCACACTATTTTTTCAATATTAAATATCAACATTCTGTGCCTCAAGCCCTGATTTAATCTCAAAATAATTTTAAGAGAAAAGGCATCAAAATCCAAAATAAAGGGTAGATTATACCAATGTCAACCTCCTGGTTTTATCATTATACTACAGTTTATGTAAGATGTTACTACGGGAAGCAGCTAGGTGAAGGGTACACGTGGCTTCTATACTATTTTTGCAACTTCCTGTGAATCTGTAATTTTCTCAAAATAAAGTGCTTTTAAAAATCAAATTAAAGATACTTCCCCAAGAGGTTCTAAGTGACCTCAAAGGCAATTCAGTCTGGCTCAAGAGTGCAGTGTCATCAGCCACAAATGACTCTGTGCAAGTATCTACAGGCAGCAGGGCTCATTTCAAAACCATGATCAATCAGCTATTAAGATTTACAGTTGTGATTAGGAAAGCTTGTCATGTTGACAGGTGTCTAATTTGGCTATGCAGATCATAAATCTTCAGTTATCTGGGATCAACATCGTTAACACCACCTATAGGCAATATATTCCTACAACCGCTTCCTACGTGGTGCTGCACAGGAACCATGTACAAACTTAATTACTATATTTATCTAACTGTAATAAGTTAATGTGCTTATGTCTTCTTCCTCTCCTAACTATGACTTGCAACAAGAGCTGCGTCTTGTTTTTACCTCCTTTTATCACCAAAACTTAACCCACGGTAGCTTTTCAGCAAATACTCATGGAATAAGTAAGAAATAAGCCAGTAATTAAGTTATTTTCTTGGACTTCTGGGTCCAAGACATCCAGAGAAACCTCAGAGTCCCTATTTTAGAATCAGGATTAAATACACACATGCTACATATATAACTATGTGTATGGGTCAAAGTCTCTGATACACAGGGGTTTAATCTCTAACGTTCTTTATAACCACTTATTTTCTGTTTCCTAAAACACCGTTAACTCAGTTTGACTTAGAAAAAAATAGGGGGTCAAGCTATTCCAGACAAGAAAACCAATATGAATTGTTGAACAGATCCCCTTAGCTTGTGAGTTCCTGCTAGAATGATCTCTGCCCAGTTTTACCAAGTGTCAAGAACAATCAACTTCTTTGAGAACTCACTGACACATCATCACTTTTGGATTCTTCAATATTAACTAATTGAAAAGCGTATGGCAATTTCTCTAAATTTTACATCTTTCACTTTATTAAAATACAAATTTCAAATAAATATTCTGAACATCCCAAATCAATCAAAGCAATGAGATAACAAAGTGTTGCTTCTTTTTGCAAAGAGAGCACATCGTCAGCTTATACAGATAATCCAACAGCCACATCCAAAGTCAATTAGGCTGTCTTAAACACATGATAGAGGCTACTTACGATCCCATAGACACCAAGGACTCTGTAGGGTCAGTCATTTGAACAGGCTCTGAAGCTGGCTTGATCCTTAGAACCTCTGCAAAGCCATCACCAAACCAGCAAGTGACATGCGCTATGTCTACAGTAAAGTAGAAAAGGCGGTCCTGGCAGAGCTTCCGTCGATATACAGACCGAGGGTCAGCTGACAACACAGCCTCAATGGCATGCCTTGCTTCCTCTACTGATTGAAAATATTTAAATGAAGACTGACTGCCATCTGCAATGAGAAGAATACAACTTAATGCTGAACACCATGCTGGTCAAATTTCATTACAGCGAACTTTAATGTGGAGTTTGGTTGGTTCCTTGACTATCACTTGAAATGAACTGGGTTTGGAAATCTATTCAGTCATTACAGAGAATGTCACTTTCAAGTATATTTGCTAGTATTAAACTTATGCATGCTCCCAACTTTCATTTGCTAAACAAAATCTTCTATGCTCAACATAGACTCTAATTCAATTCCTTGTCATTTTCTCAGAAAGGCAGCATGGTCAGGGAAATGCACGGGCAGTTCCAGCATTCTCAGAGAGCCACAAGAGAGAGGACTAAACCCGCATGTACACAGAGCTCCAGCTACAGGTAAGAGAGGGTGCCTCAGACAGCTGGGGTCACAGCTCCACTTAAAAGTAACACCACAAGGGCGCCTGGGCGGCTCAGTCGGTTGAATGTCCGACTTCAGTTCAGGTCATGATCTCGCAGTTCCCAAGTTTGAGCCCACACTGGGCTTGCTACTGTCAGCACAGAGCCTGGTTTGGATCCTCTGTCCCCTTCTCTCTGCCCCTGTCGTGCTTGCACTCTCTCTCTTAAAAATAAACATTAAAAAAAAAAAGTAACACCACATTCCCTAAGGAACAAGGACATGACAAAACAGGTACACTGAGAAAGTTGAACACCATCATTAGGGAACAGGCCACCCCATGCCACCCAGGTTTATATTTCAGGTAAACAGTTGTGTACCTGGCAAGTGGCAAAACTTCCTACATTTATCTAATTGTGGATGTATTCTAATTTTTAAAAATACAGTATGTACAAAAGTTAAATAAAAAATTAACTGTGACTTAACTTTTAATAGCTACAATATAACATATATCCAAATGAAGGCTGGGCCCTTCCAGGAAGGAAGGAAGGGTGCTGACCCTGTTCAAAATATTGTCTGGAGTAGTGGTAGATCTTTATTCTTCTGAAAGTAAATTCAATTTTTAGACAACAGGCAAAAATCACTCTGGGCTATATCTAATAAGTAAGTTTGTAAGTAAAGCCATGAATTTCAATTTTTGGTGAAAAACCAAGGACCAACCAATTCAACTGCTGATCACATAGAATCCTTAAAAACAAACAAACAAAAAAAACAAGGACCAATTATGCAGTGCTAAGATTCTTTCATTGCATGGCTCATAAAAGTACTCCAAGCCCACTCAAAAAAGAGGAGCTTCCAAAACATCACACTCTTTAGTAACAGTGTAACTGGCAAAAGCTCCAGGCCTTTGGTTGTTCATCTGCCATCTCACTTCTCTGCCTACTAAACCTTCCAAGTTTAGTTCAAACACTTTTTCCTCCAGGAAGCCTTCCCAGATTTCCTCTCTGCTTCCCAGGTCACAATCCTTCTCTGCCTCATGTGTCCACAGCACTCCATTCCAGCACCAATCCCACCTCCCCCCACCACACACACACACACACACACACACACACACACACACCAGTGCCATTCAATGTTTTCTCTTTTCTAGACTATAAACTTCCTGAGGTCATTTCTTATTTCTGTACTGGCTCCAAATTCTGTTCTAAATCAATCCTTGTTACATTTCACAATTTCTCTTTTTAATGATTTTTTAAAACAGTAAAGCATAGGGGCACCTGGGTGGCTCAGTCGGTTAAACGTTCGACTTAGGCTCAGGTCATGATCTCGCGGTTCGTGGGTTCGAGCCCCATGTCGGGCTCTGTGCTGACAGCCAGCTCAGAGCCTGGAGCCTGTTTCAACTTCTGTACCTCCCTCTCTCTCTGACCCTCCCCTGTTCATGCTGTCTTCCTCTCTCAGAAATAAATAAAACATTAAAAAAAATTTTAAGTAAAAAAATAAAACAGTAAGGCATATTGTAACCTCTCAAGACACATAGCACTATAGTTTGAAAAAGATAAAACTTTCCCAAGTATGAAGCATTCACTGATAACTGCAGGCTTATCAAAGGGTAAGTATATATAGAAAGTATCTTCTAGGCAGCACTGCTTTCTTCGTTCTATCACAAAATCCTTTTAAAACTGACCTTCCTCCTCCCATCAACTGTATACAATGATGAAACAATTTTCATAAACAGAATTTTTTTTAAGTTTTTTTGTTCATTTATTTTGAGAGAGAGAGTAAGCATGAGAGGGGCAGAGACACATGGTGGGTAGAGAATATCCCAAGCAGGCTCTGTGCTCATGAGATCATGACCCAAGTCGAAATCAAGAGCCAAATGCTTAACCAACTGAGCTACCCAGGCGCGCCATAGACAGAACTTTTTAAATAAAGAGGTCAATTTAATAATCAAATGCTTTGTTTAAGCACAAAGCATTTGGAAAGAATGAGAAACACACCTGGAGTGGCAGATGAAATCGGACATACCCTTAGCAACTTAACTGGCTACTTCTTACTGGGATCACTGTAGCCACCTCTTAACAGCCCCTTCCTTCACTCTAGATTGCTGCTTGGGATCTGCTGTGGACTGGGGAAACCAGATTGCAATGTTTGCTAAAAACCAGGTATTAAAGTAAACAAGCTCCACATAAAAGCCCTGTGGCCTCTCTTCTACAGTAAAGGGTTATGTCTTTAGTGCTGGGACTTTATGGGAACAATTACTGTGCTACGAGACTTTCCCTCTCACTCTTGGGCTCTGTGCCAGAGGTAGAGCTATCAGCCACCTGATAGAATAAGATGGGATATTTCTCTAGTCAGACAGTAAAACAGATAAAAACACGTTAATTGACGTAAGTATAGAATAAGCACAATTTAGTTTCTGGAGTCTGAAAACTCCAGGGACTACTCTAACAGACTGATAAGAGGCCTTAAATCACGAGCCACCTCATGAGGCAGCAGCCATTCTCAGAAACACTTTACTGAGTGTCTGGGACTCACTGTACTGAACAAAGTGGCTGAACGGAAGTCATCAGATGGTGGTGTTGCCCAAATATTATTTTATACTCCTACATTTCTATGACCAGCCATCCTGACAAATATGCTGTATGACTGCCCTCAGAAATACCAAATTTGACTAAAGCTCTCACCAAGAAGTAAGGAACAGAAAGTACCTGGCTCACCTCCTGAACTGAGGTGCTCAAGATCCATCTCTGCATGAGGAGTAAACCGCACATCCAGGGTGGCCACGGGGGCCTCTCTCACCCAGGCAGGGACCACGCTGCAGCAGGCTGCATCAGTCCTGGGCGGGCAGCGAAGGGCCCCACGCTGGACCTCTGCACTACTTCCTGGTGCAATTACTGCTTCTTTCCCTCTCCTTAGCCTCCTTGCTGTATCTTCCTCTGAAAAGCTCTTCTCCAGGAAATATGGGCCAATTTGCTCTTCAGCCACGCTCGGACTCTGATCACTTGTGGATTTGACACCCAAATCTCCCACTCTCTCTCCATGCTTAGGGGAGTTTCGCCGGATTTTTGATGAGTTGTCCCGTTTCATATAGTTTTCTCCTGAAGTTCTATCTTCGGGACATTTAAGTTTCTCCTTAGGGTGGCTACAGGGCGGTGGCTTATCACACCTTGAGAGCTGCTGCTGGTCACAGCTGTCAGTCTTGCCACCAGACTGGGACAAGTTTGGATGCTTATGTTGCGTATTCTGTAAATTAAAGTCCTGTAGAGGTTCAATCAAGTTTTGTGGCGAGTCATACTCAGCTATGTAGGGCTTTATGTCCAGGACAGGTGTGCCATGAATCATGTCAATTCCGGAAAGGTAGATGGCGCCACCTATAACGTGAAAAACACCTCCTCTTAGAGATAGTAACAATGAAGAATAGTGCAAACAATTAAAAACTAACACCATCTCCTTATGCCTCACCAAGCTTACTCACAATTCTCTTACACGCCAGGCTCTTTGATACCTGGTACTGATACACCCTTTTCATCCTACCTGGAAACCCATCCTCTTCTTTACTTGTCAAACTCCTACATGCTCTTTAAGGCTCTTTTATAACATCTCGTCTACAAAGTCTTTCTGGCTCTTCTGGACAGAAGCGTTCTTTCCTCTGGGTTCCACAGAGAGGCCTATGTACAAACCTCTACTACAGCTATTTTCACATGGTCTGGCAATGACCTAGTTAGAGTCTCTCTGGACAGTAGGCCCTTGAGCGCTGACTCATCTTTGCATCACTGGGGCTTCTAAACTCTGTTCCAGGCACAGCAGAGTCCTCAATGTATCTTTGAGTGTGACCTGATATCACTCTGGTGACTATGTTACATTGTCTGGCTCCTGTGCCTGCTAGCAGATTCGCTGGAGATACTCTCCTCGTAGGCCTGATGAAGCACGCAGCCACACGGGGAAAGCCCATGTGGCAAGGCACTGCAGGAGCCTCTAGGAGCTGAAGGCAGCCACCTGGCAACAACCAGCAAGAAATTGGGGCTCTCGATCCCACAACCATAAGGAAGTGAATCCTGCCAACAACATGAGTGAGCCCAGGAGCAAATTCTTCCAGAGCTGAGCCTCCAGGTAAGAACTTATCCCAGATGACACCTTATTTGCAGCCTGGTTAAGACTCTAAGCAGAGGACTGGCTAAGCTGTTCATATACTTCTAATTATTATGAAACGCAAAAATATTCCAGAGATAATAAATGTTTAAACTGATAAGTGTGTGGTACTTTGTTACAGAGCAATAGAAGCCTAATACTCAAACAATTAAGCAGAACATAAGTCACCACTACCAAATATTAAGGACTGGTCTTTTGTTATCTCACTTATACAGTCGCATGTCCAGTTCCTGCTACTGGTGCAGAGCCTACTAACATGATCCTTGAGAAACTGGCCAGATGAGAATAAAACAATTGCATGTGATCACATTCCATTTAAGAATCTATCTCCATTTAAGAAAAACATGACCAACAAAGGACACTGATTTCTACAACATGCTCACTGTGAATGAGCCTGCAACTTTGGAACGAGGACTTTGGACTTCCTAAGTGATGGATTATGCCTAACAATGTCTGCAGAAGGAAGAAAGACATTGCAGCATAGGTAAAAATGCATGGGATTTAGAGTCAATCACTTGGCTGGATGCCATTAGGAAAATTATCAAACATCAAAGAGCCTCGGTTCCTTCATCCATAGAAGACTGCTACCCTATCAAACTCAAAGAGACACGGAACATAACATGAACCCTCTTTACAAACTGTAAAGCACCACACAAATACTAGTAGTCACCATAACATTTGTTAAGAATGTCTAAAAAAAAAGAAAAAAAAGAATGTCTACGGTGCTACTGTATTTGCCTTTTACATTTCTAATTTGGTCTCCCATGTTAAAATTTTAAGTTCTTCTGCAGTGTAGGGATTTTTATCTGATTTGTTTGCCACTATACCCTTAGCACCTAGGACAATGCCTGGCACATGTATAATGCTCAGAAAATATGTGTGGGTTGCATGAATGATCACAAATATTCCAGTACTACTACCCAAGCTGGCTAGCCATCACAAATTGATAAAGCTCAAGTTGAACTGGCTACAGAATATTCCTGGAAAACCTACATAAGGCCTAGCTGAATACAATCCAGGGGAGGAAGTTCAAGTTCTTGGGAAAAAAACAAAATAACTGGTCTTACCTATTTAATACTGTGCAGCCTAAAAACTACTCTTAAGAGCTTTTGTCTCATAAGATCCTAAAAAAATACTACGGAGTTCCAGAGACTGCTCCTCAGCCCATTTTACAGACAAGCAAACTAAGGCCCGGAATGGTCTCCTGACTTCCAGTCTACCTATTTCATCTTTTGCCTCTCTGACAAATGTGCTTATTAGGTCAGAGTGACTCAAGAACAGAATGCTTTACTAACAAACAAAACAAAGATACACACCAAAACTCAAAAATACAGAGAATAAATTGGTGGCTGCCAGAGAAAAGAGGGTAGGGAGATGGGTGAAATGGCTGAAACAGATCAAGAGGTACAAACTTCCAACTGTAAAATAAATAAGTCAGGGAGATGTAATGTACAGCATGGTGACTACAGTCAATAATACTGTACTATATATTTTAAAGTTGCTGACAGTAGATCTTGGAAGTTCACATCATAAGAAAAGCATTTTTGTAATTCTGTATGGTGACAAATGGTAGACTTATTAGGATGATCACTTCACAATGTATATAAATATTGAATTATATTATACACTTGAAACTAACAAAGTATGTCATTTATACTTTAATAATAATAATAAAAAAAGAATAGGATGCTTCCAAAAAATGTATGGTCCAGTAACTAAGCTACATATGAACACAGAGTTAAAACTAATATGATATTCTACACAGGAACTTCCACAATCTGGCAGGTATTAAATGTTAAAGTGAGATTCATCACAAAGCCTTTGCCACACATGAGAGTTAAGAGCTGTACTACAGCCACGATGCATGTCCACTTCTTCAAAGGTGCAAGGAAGAATTAACACAGCACCACCCTATGTGTTTACCATATCTCCACATACAACCAGTCACTTGTATTAATTCTGAAAGTGACCAATTATTTTTGAATAGTTTTGTATTTAATGTATTCCAAGTCAGAGAAAATTATGGAATCTTTCATTATTTTAAAATAACATAATAGCTCCTGACATATGTGATAATATAATCAGACTCTGAGCATCCTACGAGCACTGATTTCTAAGTGTAACATTCTTTGCGTCATTGTCGTCTTCAATGTCTGGCAGTTCTCAGGTGCTAGCACGCTTGGTACTCATCTGAATAACAGGTAGTGGTCAATACTACATTGGCTTTAGAACACATCTTTTGGGTAGGGATAAAAAGATCAAAGTAGGAAGGAAATGTGTTACCTTCTACCTTTTCCAGCTTGGCCAGAGTCAATCCTATTGCATTGGGACGATGAGGGCTCCTAGTGGAGAAAACTCCAGTCTTTGCGCCATTCAGCCTAGGAGGCTGCACTTTTGCCTTACAGCTCAAATGACCATTCTTGTGAAAAACAAACAAAATCCTATTGAAAACAAACAAAACCAGAGTAAAAACAGAACACAAATTAGTGTATCATAATTATTTGAGGGGAAAAATCTTTAACTCCACAAATTAGAAATGAACGAATGTTCTTAATGGTATTAAAATGTAATCGATGGGGGAAAAAACACCATTCTTATTCCCTGAAGGGAAGCAGAGTTTCATCTCCATATCCGTGCCTCTAACACAATTATTGGCATATGGTAGGAACTTAAAAAATGTTTCTCAAGGGCCTAAATAAGCAAAATTTATGGAGTAAATGTCTGCTGTTTGCCAGGCAGTATGCTAGACAATTTTATACTCATTTCATAATTCTCTAAACAAGCATAAGATTTGTAATTTATCCCCATTTTAAGAATAAGAAAATTATGGGGCACCTGGGTGGCTCAGTCAGTTAAGTGTCATACTTTGGCTCAGGTCATGACCTCACGGTTCATGGGTTCAAACCCACATGGGGCTCTGTGCTAACAGCTAGCTCAGAGCCTGGAACCCACTTTAATTCTGTGTCTCCCTCTCTCTCTGTCCCTCCCCAACTCACATTCTGTCTGTCTCTCTCAAAAATAAATAAAACACTAAAACAAAAAAAGCATGTCTTAAAAAAAAAAAAAGAATGAGGAAACTGAGGCTCAGAAATGTTAAATAACTTGACTAGTTCTTCCTAAACAAGACACAAAAGCAGGAAGCCATGAAAAGAAATAACAGATTCGAATTTATTAGATCCTTAAATTTATGACTACACAACGTCATCTCAGGAAAAAATGTTTACTATCTGTAAAATGGACATTGGGTTAATATCTGTGGTATATAACCTGTTCCTAAATATCACAAAGAAAAGAACAACTCATTATAAGAAATTAAGCAAAGAACATGAAAAGACAATTCACAGAAGAGTAAGAAATAGCAGCAACCCATAAGAAAAGATGTTGAACCTACTAATTCAGAAACTGAACTGAAAAATAAAATCCTGTTTTTCCCTGTCAGGCAAAAATGTAAAAAAGCTGGTAACATATAGCATCAGCACGAACGTAGAGGAAAAGGTCATTTTTATACATCTCTGATATATGTTAAGCTTTTTAAAGTGCAACTTGGCAATAGCTCTCCAAAATTATAAATATGCACCCCTGCTGGCTCAATATATCCATTTTTTTCTTTCATAATTTATTGTCAAGTTGATTTCCATATAACACCCAGTGCTCATCCCAACAAGTGCCCTCCTCCATCAATATATCCGTTTCTGATATCCTATTTGTAAAAATAGACAAGTGTCAAGAATTGTGTCTAAGAAGGTTTGTTACAGCATTACTGTAATACCAAAATAACTACCCATTAGCAAGAGAGTGGTCTATTCCTGGTATACCTATATTTTCCATCAAAGCGAAAAGGATAAATCTCTATGTACTGTCATGATACATACTGTTAAACGAAGAAAACATATTCCATTGTTTAAAACAAACACCCACTCCCAATGTGTATGTATATGCTTCTATGTGTATTAAAAAAGGAAAAGGTCTGGTAGGATACACACCAAGCTGTTAACAGTAATAATCTCTGAAGAGTGTAAAGGGGTGAGGACGAGAGAAGAGAAAAATAGGAGGGATACAGAGAAATCTCTTTATATAGCTCCAGACCTATTTTTTTAAAAATCAGCAATGTTTTTAACTTAATTAATTCAACCAACATCATACAAACTAGGTCAGACACTTATGTTTTTACTCTATTCATATCTCCAAATTAATATGAAAAATAAACCATTTCAGAATAAATACCTAATTTTAGTTCTTCACCGTAAAATTAGACCAAGCCATACTGGTGACGCTGGAGTGAGAAGAATGGACAGACACAGAATTCCAAGTGACAGTAACACCAGTATAACACAGGTCCTAATATAGGTAATACTTTATTATTTAAAGTATCCAGATTTCTAAAGCTCTTTTGTCTTTGAGGAAGAACAGACCTAATTCTTCATGGGTCTAGAGCAGAGTCTGCAAAGTTTTTCTGTAAGAGTCAAACAGTAAACATTTGAGGGTCTGCAGGCCAAAAAGTCTCTGTTGTAACTATTCAACTCTGCCGCTACACCACAAAAGCAGCTACACACAATGCATACATGAATGGGAGTGGTTGTGTTCCCATAAACTTATTTACAAAGATAGGTGGGAGATAGATTTGGTCCACGGGCTATAGCTTGCTGACCCCTGGTCCAGAAGACAATAGGTACCCACAGGCAGAATCAAGAAGGTCTGTAGAATTCAGCTCAACAGAAGGCATTTATCACAGTCAGAACCAACTGCAAATGGATCATGCTCCCCTCCCTGCCCCGTGGATTCCAAGCTTCCCTGAGGTTGCCCAGGTTATACAGACAATTACGTGCGAGAATATGGTACGGGAATTCCTTGCAATAGGAAGGATGGTCTGGATGGCAGACTCCAAGACTGCCTTCAACTGGAGGACTTTACTCAAGGGCAAGTTCTGGCCCAAAGAACCACTTCTAACTATAAGACAACTTACCAAACATGAGAAAACTGTTCTAAGCCCATCAAGGAATGTTCAGGATTATTAAAGATGCTCTTTCGAATTCTCAAACAAGCCCGCGAAAGGCTACAAACAGATGGCTGCCTTGGAGTACCATTCTTGGCTGAGAAACATGATTCCAAGTAGCCAACTGGCTCAGTTAAAAGATTCCCTACAGAAGAAAATCAGGTAGGAAATCATTAGTCAAAATATCAAATAAAGATGTAGGAAAACATGTTTTCTTTAATGTACTGATTTCATAGTTTTAACATCTACCAAGTGTTAATGCAACTATTAAAAATGATTCATATAGTATCATGAATACATATAAATATCCTCATTATTACATATACATTATTATATCCCTTTGGATGATGCACCAGAAAGAGTGCAGGTCTAAGAAAAAAAGACAGGAAGCATTTTTAAATGTTCTACTGTGACCATAAATCAAATTCTATGATACCATTTACTAAGGTGTGCGACTGGTCAGGGCTAAAATGGTATTTACAACAGAGGGAATAACACACACAAAGTTAAATGAGAACTTTAACTTCCAGCACATGCAGGAACAAGCTAGTTTGTTTGGCTGGAGTAGGAAAGATAAGGCAAAGAACAATGAAAGATAAAGAGACAGAGGTTGTATACAGGTATCCACTTGCTTTCAAAAGTCTGCATTAAGCCACTGAGCATTTACGACAGACCTACATTAGTACCTGCTTTTGCTAATCAAAAGATATCTAATGTCTGCTTTTACCAAAAAGCAAGAAATGAAAATACTGTTCAGTATTTATTTTGCAGAGAGCTGTTACAGATGCAGGGAGGGTGCACCTCAAGCTGTGAGATCAGCCCCACCCAGGTCTTTCCCCAGGAACTACTCAGCATCTCAGCATTAAGACACCAGATCTTTGAACTTTGTGAGCATCTGTGGTTATCTTGATTTATTTTGTGCATCCACTAGCAAGATGTGTTCTAAGGTAACAAAAAAGCCTAAGAGAGATTATTTTTTGCATTGGGGAATGCTCAAGTATTTTCCATCTAAATGTTTCCCATATAAATTAATGGTAACTACTCTGCATTATGTCATTTCAGCTTATCAAACATTTCATAAGAATGCTCTTCTTTTGGATAGTGAGGAAAACATGTCCTAACAGGAATGCATTCAATTAAAAACAGAACATACGAAACAAAGTAGTTTACACAATAAAGGGAGTGCATGGGATCATACTACTAAAATGTCTAGACACAGGGTAGATTTCAGGTTAGGCTTGTCCAGTAGCTCTCTGCCCGTTTAGAATGGAAGTTCCCTATGGGCAGGAGTTGTTCTCTTGTTTACTATGGTGTTCACTGTCTATATTGCATGCAAGGGGGTAGATACTCAAAAAATTCATGTTACATGGGAAAAAGGATTGTTTAAGTCTAACCTGATTAAAATAGAAAGTTAAAAAGCGAAAGAACATAATCCCATTTATGAAAGATTGTTTATACACTCACCTATTTAATATGTACATGTATGCTGAGAAAGCCATTTGGAAGGATAGTCACGAAAATGTTAACATTCTGGTAAAATGGATGTGATAACATGTAAAATGGATAGTGAGATTTTTGGATTATTTTTATATTTGACTTTGTAATTTGTGTAATATTTGAAATTTTTACAATAATCAGACCCCCCCCCCCTTTTGTTTCCCTAAGTAGCAACTCTTTTCAAAAGAAGGAAACTTGGCTAGGCAGTATCAACATAGGTTTAAAGTCCAAGGTATCCATGACTAATTTACAAATAACTATTTTTTTACAGTTCATGAAAGCTTTACTAGCTTCTTTTAAGAGATGATATAAAGACCCTCTAGACCATCATTTTATTTCCAGCTTCCATCACCAGCACAGGTGGTGAGATTGTAGGTCTGGTATTGTCCCTCATAGCACCTTTCACTTCTTTTCACTTATCACAACTATAGTATTGGCTACATATAAAATATTATATGTAACACATGACTAATTGAGCATATTATGAAATTTGTGTACTCACTACCCATCTCAAGAACGAGAGCTTTACCAACAAATTGTTATCTTTTTATGTTAATTTTCTCCTAGGGCACATCCATCCTTTCCTGCTGAGATAAACAAGTACCTAAATGGGGTCATTATCACTCACTTTTTTTTAATGCAACTTTTTAAAATATAACTTTTTCACATGCAAATGCATGCCTAGATAATGTTTCATTTATTCTGTCTTTTAACTCTATAAAAACTGGTATTAAACTGTTATCTTCTCAGACTTATTTTTTCTTCTCTCAATATTATGATTCTAAGACACTTCCGTACTGTGTATGTTTTTGAGGGCTTTAATTTTTTTTCCAAGTATGTACATAGGCCTTCTTTTGTTTATTCATATCCATGTTCCTGTGGAATAAAGACAGTAAACACCTTAAAGATGAAGAAACTGAGGCCAAACAAGTCCTGGTGTTCCATTAAAATGTCATAAAGAAAAATGGCCAAAAAACCACCCCGAACCTAATAAGTTGGGGGTCCCTGTGCCCAGTTTTCATTTGTTTAACAAACACTTCCCAGGTGTATACAATTGCCAGACACTGAGTTAAGTTAGGGTAAAAGAAACAAGAACTCTTATCATAGTGTAATTAATAGTTGTGAAGAATCTCACAATATTTCAAAATCATGGGAAAATATTTAAAGCACCTAGTATAACACCAAGTGCTCAGCAAAGAGTAGTTTTCAAAGCTCTTACTTAGACCTTGCCCTCGTTTTTAACAATATTAATAACTGCATTAATTGTGTAATAAAAGAAAAACCAACAAGTTATTAATGCAGAGTTTCTGTACACAAGGTAATTCTGGTGTTGACAACTTGCCTGGACTTTTAAATTACCCTTACTGTAATTCATGTCCCCAACACAGGTCCCTCCCCGGGTTAAAATACACCAATCCTCTAGACTCTGCGTTCCTTAATTGTCTGCTACCCTCTTTTTTTAATTTATTTATTTTGAGAGAGGGTGNCCCCAATAGAGGGCTCCAACTCACCAACCATGAGATCATGTCCTAAGCCAAAATCAAGATTCAGAAGCTCCACCAACTGAGCTACTTTAGGCACCTCGCTACCCTCTAAACTTTCCACTTTTCACCATTAACAGACTTTANTGTGTAGATCTCTGAGCCCTGCTCCTTCCTGCCTGTCAAAACATTAGACCCGTAACTTGGCACTGTACACCAGCTTTTTTAAATGAGCACAACCTCTGACCAAGTAGCAGTACTTTTAGCAAGTTTCATCTAAGTTAAACATTTGTAACATGCACAAAGACTTTAGTGTTAAGAACTTTCTTCAGAACAATGAAAACTAGCAGTACCCTAAATGCCCAGCAATAGGGAACTGTTAGTTACAACACACCTCTAAAGCAAAATAATGTGCAATCCCTTAAAATTATTAATGGTCACAGGCTTATATGAAGCTTAAGTTTTACAAAGAAGTTATAAAACAGTGGGGTCACGTATCAATTCATTTTTCTCGCGTGCATGCACTGAAGGAAGTATGGTAGGTAGGCACCAAGATATTATAAGTGGTTTCCCTGGATGATGGTGGCTTTGATTTTCTTCCATTGGCTTCTTCTAATTTCTAAAAGTTATATTCTGCTCTCTATGATGAAAAGAAAATAAACCTACGCCCATCCTTCCAGGCCCAGTTTAAAAAGGTTTCCCGTCTCTGTGCCCTGGAACTTTCCCGTCTCCCTCCTCACTTCCTACAGCACAGGATGCCTCTCTTTTGCGGTTATTCATTAGTTCCCAGCGTTCACATCCTCTCTCCCACAGGAGCAAGAACTCCCGGAGAGAAAGGCCTTTACCCCGCACGTGGCTGTTCCCAGCCATCATGCCTAGACCACGCCAACCACAGCTACCAAGAACAGATCGAGAGATGACATCATCCTGCTCGCCTCGTCAAAATCACGTGGTCGCTGGTGCACGTGATCCGTGGCTCTGCAAGAAGCGCAATGACGCACTTCGGTTCAAGTTCTCGCATTTTACGTCCCTCTCTGCACTAAAGTCGAAGGCCTGCGCCTAGACCTCTTTGGGGTGCGGAACCGCCGGTCTCTTAAAAGTTACCTGTTTCCAAAGCCGGTTTCACGCACCCGCACGGGGTCGCTGTGGCCTCAGGCCCAATCTCCTCCAAGACGCGCATGGCTACTTTATCCCGAGGTGTCGACCCGACTCGACAGACTTTCCGCTTCCGGTGTCCGAGCCTAGTGCCTGCGCAGAAGCCGCGCTGGCGAGCGGTGCGGGTTTGGGGCCCGGCGCATGCGCGGGGAGGGGCGGTGGCGAGCTCACTGCGGATGGCGCTGGTGGACCCTGTAAGGCTTCGGTTGGCGCGCTGAAACCATTGCCCGGCCTCAGTTCCTTTCCCGGGTCCCGGCGTCCCTTGGCTGTAGCGGACCCGCTGCGATTCCCCGCCAGTCAGCGACTGCGAGTTCCAGTGCTTGCCAGTGGGGACATTCGATGACGATATACACACTAAGATGTCTCTCTCGAAATATTAATAAACAACCTACGTCTCCAACGAATGACACTGATTTTTAAAAAAGGGTGGAGATATATGCAGTTACCACATTAGCGTAATTATCGGATGTTAGGAAATGTTAGAAATTCGTGGTAGGAATGCACAGATGATTATACTTCTGTATACTCAATTTTTCCACAATATAAACGATATATTGTCAGCAAGGAACCCCAAGTAAACCTTATTTAAAGTCTAATGGATGGGGAGCCTCGCACTGGAATAGGGGATAAGTGGGGACTTTTTTTGTACTCGGTACTTTGCGGGAATTATTGAAGCGAGAATGAAATTGAGAGTCAAATGCCATGTACCTGGGAGAGATTGTAATCGTTGTTTCTGGACAGCTCTGAAAAAGGCCAACAAGAATCACGTTTTCATCCCATGCGATGACCAGTTATCCTTGCAGCGATACTATCCTTTTCCCTACTTAATTGTAACGTCATCTCTCACCTATATCAAGTTTCTCTGTGTATGTAATTCTGTATCTGGGCTTTTTTATCCTGTTTGTGGTGGGGGGTAGAACAAATATTCAAAAGCATGCAAATCCATAGATTTTAAACGCACAACCGTGAAAAGCTGTCGCTAAACCTTTTCATGTATTATGGAATAATAGATCACTAGTAGAAAATACCCAGCAGGAGCCAAAGGCTTAAAGAGAAGGTTGTGGTTTAAAACACACACACACACACACACACACACACACTTAAAATTGATCACATTCATAAATGTGTGTTCGGTCCTCTGTCCATGAAAATTTGGAAAAGAATGCCATTTATCTGTTTCCAGCAGAAATGCTGTTAATCTGTGTGGCTGCAGAAACAAGTTTGAGAACATTAAGCTATATATACTCTGTGAAACTGGCATGGTAATAGCTGCGTTTGCCACTAGATGGTGGTATTGAAAGTGATAGTCTTGCTTAATTTGTGGACAGACTAGTGTGGAAAATGAAAGGTATTTGCCCTCCTGGCCTTAGATATCATTATCCAGTGATAATCACGCAAAAAAAATAAATAAGTAAATAAAAGCATTACCAGCTGTGACAAGTACTGAGATGCAAAGCAGATTTCGAAACACTGATGTAGATTGCTACATCTAAATTTCAAATGTAAAATTTCTCTTTCTGGAAAATAGGAATTTAAATATGTAGCACTTTTATTATATGATTTGAGTTTTTTATTATCTAGAGTTATGATTATTTGTAGTTTATAAGACAACCTTTTGGGGCACCTGGGTGGCCCGGTTGGTTAAACATCTGACTCCATCTGACTCATGATTTTGGCTCCGGTCATGATCCCAAGGTTTGGGAGTTAGAGCCCTCAGTCGGGCTCTAAGTGGATGGTACAGAGTCTGCTTAGGATTCTCTCTCTCTCTCTCTCTCTCCCCCCCCATCCCCTCCTCAAAATAAATAAATAAAAATAAAAGCTTTATAAGGCAACCTTTTCTTTGGAGGTAAGATCTAGGAATCTGCCTTTAAAAGAAGGAAATGCTTCCAATACAGGTGGTCATGAGCCTACACTTACAGAAACACTTCCCCTTGCAATGGTTCTTAATCTTTCACTGGGGTAAAGGATCCCTGAAAAGCAATGAAGACTTTGGGACTTCTCATGCATCATTTTAGAGTTAGTAGCATGGGTTTCATGGATTTTTAAGAACCACCATTGTACCTACCATGAGAGGGGGGTAGTACAAAGTAGGGCTTAGATGGTTGAAAACTTTTGATTCTGTGACCTCACCGTGTTAAGCCAAGAAGAAAACTAGAAAATGTTTAGATGCACACTGGTGTTTGAATAAGAATAGTGAGAAAGCAGAGACTGTGTCTCTACAGGGAGTGGGGTAAGAGGGCAAGCAGAAGGGGTCCTAAAAGGTAAAAAGAGAAGCTCCCTCTCCTTCTAATGTACTATGTTCTTCATTCCCTCTACTTCCTCCTCTCACCTTTATGCCCCTGTGCCTGGTACATATGCAAATCTCTTATGGTTCATCTTAATGCAACACTA
Organism: Crocuta crocuta; assembly: GCF_008692635.1. Lineage (NCBI taxonomy): Eukaryota > Metazoa > Chordata > Mammalia > Carnivora > Hyaenidae > Crocuta > Crocuta crocuta. The sequence goes on along the minus strand of NW_027528859.1, from coordinate 2,291,433 downwards.
TTAGAGCATGAAACTTCCGTTTACTCTTTAATGTTGACCTACTCTGGCAGATGAAATTAAGATTAAGATTTCCTAAGATTAGGGGCGCCTGGGTGGCTTAGTCGGTTAAGCGTCCGACTTTCGCTTGGGTCATGATCTCGCGGTTCGTGGGTTCGAGCCCCGCGTCGGGCTCTGTGCTGACTGCCAGCTCAGAGCCTGGAGCCTGTTTCAGTCTGTGACTCCCTCTCTCTCTGACCCTCCCCTGCTCACACTGTCTCTCTCTCTCTCCTAGAAAAAAAAAAAATTAAAAAAAAAAGTAAAGTGTTAAAGATTTCCTAAGATTAGACCCAACACGAAAAGTACCGAGGAAGTTAGATGTGACTTTAGGTGAGTACCCAGCCTCTCTGAGGTTATTCCCACATCTATAAAACTGGAATGATAATCACTGCCCCGCCCATTTCATACACTCTTGTGCAAATCGGTTAAGTGTATGTGAAAGTATAAATTCTGAAGTGCCATCCAGATGTAAAAGACTATTATATGGTTATTCTGCCTTCAATATGTCACTTGCGTAGTATAATGGAGTATGAGTAATCATTGTATGATGCATATGTCCCAAGAGGAAAAAATGTACTGTTTGTGGGGGAATGTGTGCTAACAGGAAGGAAAGAGCATTGTAACCTCCTAGGATACCAGTGGTCCTCAACTGTAGCTGCACAAGGATCACCTGGAGGGCTTTTTAAATATTTTAATGCGATGCCGTATCCTAGATTGGATCCTGAAGCTGAAAAAGAACACTAGTAGAAAAACTAATGAAATACAAATAATGGCAATGTCACCGGTTTTAATTTCTTAAGTTTTGATAAAAGGGCCATGGCTACAGAACATGTTAACATTAGGATAAACTTGGTGAGAGGTATACAAAAACTTCTATCTTTAAACTTTTCTATGAGTTCTAAAATTATTCCTCAAAAAGCATTTACAACAAAAAAAAATGTTTTAATTAACATATCTATGCCTGGGTGTCATCCTAGACAGGCAAATCAGAATCCCTGGGGAGGAACAGCTGTAATTTTTAAATCTACCTCAGTGGTTCTGATAGATCCTGAGTGTGCAGAACCTCTGCCCTACACTACAAATGCTTGAGGGACTGGGATTCTGTCTCGTTCTTCCCTGTATAGCCTAGAACCTAGCACAGTGCCTGCGTGCCTACAGGACTTGTGCGATTGTGCCCTTGCTAAACTAAACCTTTACTCGCAAAAATCTCCTTTACTTGGAGTCTTGTACAGAGGGAAAACTGCAAACAACTTGCCCCCAACCCCCGCCAAACACTAGGGAGTTCTTCAGACATCTCCCCCCCTCCAGAAGAGTTCCTGTTCCTGCCCCCAGTCTCTTGTCATTTTCAGCTAATCCCGACCATCATCACCATCATCACCAGACAGATATTCTTAAAATACTAAAACTGCCACTCTGTTGTTCAAAAGTCCTACTTAGTTCCCCATTACCTAACATAGTCTTTGGTATGCAAATTTCTGTTCACTCTTAATAATATGAGATTTTTAGCCTCTTAACCTGCTATTCCACATGGACCCTGCATTAACTAGAGTCTGCAGGTAGTTCTCTTGAATATGTCTTGAATTCACCCTTCTCTGTGTCACATACAGTAATGCTGTGATCCTCACCTACAATACAAATCTTTTCCATCTTTCAAGGCTGCTTGGAGATGTAATTTTTTCACGTCACTCCNTTTATTTCTGAGAGAGAGAGAAAGAGAGACAGTGTGAGCAGGGGAGGGTCAGAGAGAGAGGGAGACACAGAATCCGAAGCAGGCTCCAGGCTCCAGGATCTGAGCTGTCAGCACAGAGCCCGACACGGGGCTCAAACCCATGAACCGTGAGATCATGACCTGAACCAAAGTCAGGGGCTCAACCAACTGAGCCAACCAGGCGCCCCTAGCTTTTACTATTTTCTTTTGTAGTTATTTATGTTCTGTTTTATTTCCCCATAAGACTAGATTAAACCCCTGATGGGTAAAGACTATATGCTATAAGTCTTCTAACCCTCACAGTGCTTACCACAATGCTCTCCACACGGCAAAGCATGTGATAATGATTTAATGTACATTTTGCACAAATACAATATTGAAAAGGGAAAAATAGAAAATCAAAATTCAAATACTCAAGTAAACTACATTCATTACTCATCACCTCAAAATATCTTTGAAGGAGTCCCAGAAGGACAAATCGTTAACGTTAACTTAAAAAGCCAGCTAAAGCCTGAATAAAATGTCAATGCCATTGTCACGTTGATAATTGAACAAAGTTTACAAGAAATTCCCAAATTTTAAGTGAACAGACAATACTCTCTCTACTTTTAAGAATTAGCTAAGGAAAAAAATAAATTAAAAAAACCAACCAAAGAAAGGTTTGTTCTTAAGGGGAAAAATCAGTTATTCACCACCCAATATACATAGACACGCACACACACAAACTAGCAGGATATCGTCTATGTGGTAGAGCCTGAAAAAAACACCTTAGTTCTCTTTTTCAACTGTGGCCTATATATGAAAAAAAAACACTTAAAATATTGAGTATTGTAGAGATCTACAATATTTTGAGAAAATCACACGAATATTAAGATGTGTATTTTGCTGGACAATTATGATGGTTGAGCATCGTTAAAACAAAACATAACTATAGACGTCATTTTCTGGATGAATCTCTTGAGGAATGTTTGGAATTGCTGGCATCTCTGGTTCTTCTGCCTTGGGTTTGTCTCTCATTTCTGTAAAATAAAACATGAAATTAGGTTCAATAAATGGTATTGGGATAATTGACTATCTAGATTAAAAAAAAACTCTACCTCACACCTTGCACAAAAGCAAATTTCAGATGAATTAAAGACTTAACTATTAAAATACCATAAATGTTGTAAACAATAAAATGTTCTTATAATCTTAGGATTAGAAAGGCCTTTCTAAGCAGGACATAGATCAGAAACTATAAAGGAAAAGAATGACAGGTTTGAATAACTAAAATTTAAAATTAAAATCTTGTCATGTAAGTGACAAAAACCCCTATAAATAAATTTGAACCACAAACAAATTGACAACTTATATGTAGGTAAAGGCTTAAATATTAGATAGAGATTTTCTAAATCAATCCAAAATGATCAAATTTAAAATGGAACAGGAATTCAAACAAGCAATTCTTAAAAGAAAAAATTCAGGGGCGCCTGCGTGGCTCAGTCAGTTGAGCGTTCAACTCTTGATTTCAGTTCAGGTCACGACCTCACACTTCATGAGATGAAGCCCCGTGTCAGGCTCTACGCTGACAGCACAGAGTCTGCTGGGGATTCTATCTCTCCTTCTCTCTTTCTTCCCCATTCTGGCTCATGCGTCCGTGCTTTCTCTCAAAATAAATAAATAAACATTTTTAAAGAAATAATTTTAGGGGAGCCCGGGTAGCTCAGTCGATTAAGCCTCTGACTTCAGCTCAGGTCATGATCTCACAGTTCGTGAGTTCAAGCCCGGCGTCGGGCTCTGTGCTGACAGCGCACAGCCTGGAGCCGGCTGCAGATTCTGTGTTTCCATCTCTCTCTGCCCCTCCCCTGCTCATGCTCTGTCTCTCTCAAAAATAATTGAACATGGGGGCGCCTGGGTGGCTCAGTCAGTTAAGTGTCCAACTTCGGCTTAGGTCATGATCTCATGGTTCATGGGTTCAAGCCCCGCGTCTGGCTCTGTGCTGACCGCCAACTCAGAGCCTGGAGCCTGTTTCAGATTCTGTATCTTCCCCTCTCTCTGACCCTCCTCTGCTCATTCTGTCTCTCTCTCTCTCTCTCAGAAATAAATGTTAAAAAGAATTTTAAAAATAAATCAACATTTTAAAAAATTTTTAAAAAGAAATAATTTTTAAAAAGAAAAAATTCAAATTTATAACAATCATGAAATGCAGATTCATAATAATGCTAATGTCTAGTAGCAGTCGTTATCAGAAAAGTGGAAATTAAAACAATTAGGTTGTTTGGTTTTTTTAAAACATAACACACAGGAAAAGATTTTAAATGTAATCATGTGCAGTATTGGGGGAAAAGTACTTCTATAAACTCTTGGTTTGTGTGGACTACTAAAACATTTTGGGAGGCTCATTTGACAGAATGTATCCAAACATTAAATCCAAGCATTAAATTAAGCTTCCAGTGCCTCAGTTTCCATATCTATAAAATGGGATAATATTATTTTTCTGGTAGGGTTTTTAACATTGAATAAAATAATTCACACAACAGGTTTTATGTTTTCTGGCACATAGAAAGTGCCAAATAAATGCTACTTCCAATGGTGTGCATTGAACATTGTTATAATAGTAAAACTTGGCAGTAACCTAAATGTTCATCATTTCAGAGACTGGTTGGATAAATTATTGTACATATAATACAATACTATACAATTGTTACAAAAGATGTCATTAAGATGGCCATGATATATACTGCATTGTGAAAAAATGCAGCTTACACACAATAGAATGTATTATACAATGTCATTTGTTAAAACAAAGGAAAACAACCTCCAGGATGAGGTTCAGAGGTAGGAGATGGTGTCAGAGGGGATTTACTCTATATCCACTTACATATTGCTTTAACTTATAACGAACATTTATAATTCATTACTATGAGCATTTTCTAATCAGTAAAACGGTATATACATCCATTTGTTTGGCAAGACAAAACCCCAAACAAGAAAAGCATGAACTAATTGCCCACATTAACTTTGGTGAGAATGAAACCTAGAACTGAGCCTTGCAGATAAGAAGTGCATCTCCAACAGAGGCTCCTGTCAGCCGAGGCAGCCTGCTTTTTACCTAATTTTTTCAAGGGATTTCCTCAAAACCTGTACCCATTGGAACCCAACTAACCCCATGTTTTTGCTGTACTTATCTTTTAGGAAAAAGAACAAATAGGCTACCAAAAGAACAAATACGGTCTGCTAGACTCAGCCCGTTTCTTATACTGTCTACGGTTTTGTACAAAGAGAATCGAGGTTCTCGGTTATGTCCCTGAGACAAAGGCCAAATTGAAGAAAGGTCACACTATTTTAAAAGTGTTATGCTTAGGAGAATGCTTTTCAGGAACAAATACTGACATAGAAAGGTTTTTTGGCAAACCTGATAAATCCTACCAAAACAAGTTCCCTTAGTAACAGGATCATATTTTGTACCTTTTTAACCCCCTTGGCACCTTGTACCCTTTACTTGCTTTAGTTTGCTGGGGAATTTTAATTCTCAAGAAACTTTATTTATCAAGCTTTCTTGTTAGTTTAAACTTAATCATTCTTCAAAATATTTTGCACGTAATTCATACTATATTGCGTTTATTTCATTTCACTGGCTAAAGCTTCCCAGAATGGATACTATGTCAAGTACCTAGTATACACACTTATATTGTCAATTATTTTCTTTTAATTCTTTGTAAATGTGCCAAACAGACACTGATTGAATGCAAAACATTCTTTACTTGAAACTAGCTAATGGCATGAATGATACCACTTGCGATAACAGGGGGTATCCTACAATTGTCAAGGAAGTCTATAAATTAGCACTCTGAAGGAGTGTAAATCTATGTTCATGCTCTAATTATAAATGGGGAATCCTATTAAGTGTCAATGTCACTGACTTGTCCCAATAAGCCATCCATACCTTGAGGAAAAGCATAAACATCCTCAGCATCCTCCTGGTGTCCTTTAGGATTCTCGCCTTGGGCCCCTCCTGTTCCTTGGTATGGTTCTGGAAAGCATTCTTTAGTCACATCCTTATTTTTATATGTGTTGGTGGACAGGTCCTCAGGCCCAGGTGTTTCTTGGTATATTTCAGGTGCATAGTCTTCAGGCTCCGGTGTTTCTTGGTATATTTCAGGTGAATATTCCTCATCAGCAGGTATTTCTTGGATTGTCTCATGAGAGGGTGCTTTAGGCACAGCAATTTCTTTATATGTTTCATGAGAGAAGCGTTCAGGTTCAACTGTTTCTTGGTGTGTTTTTATAGAAGGGTCTTTAGGCACAGCTATTTCTTCTGTTTTAGGCAAGAAGCTTTCAATCTCACCCATTCCTTGATCTGGTTCAGAATTGTGTTCCTCAGATTCAGCTCTTTTTTGGTGTGTTTCATGAGCATAGCCTTTAGGCACATCTGGTGTGGGGAATGCTTCAGGAGAGCACCCTTCCAGGTCAGCTCTGTCTTCAGTTTTAGAAGGAAGGACTTTGGCTACAGCTGTTTCTTGGCACATTTTAGGAGAGAGATCTTCAGGTTCAGTCATATCAGGGCACATTCTGAAAGGATGGCCTTGAAGTACAGCGATTTCTTGGCACATTTTAGGAGAGAAGTCTTCAGGTTTAGTCATATCAGGGCCCATTCTGGAAGAATGGCTTTGAAGTATGGCTGTTTCTTGGCACATTTTAGAAGAGAGGGCTTCAGGTTCAGCCATATCAGGGCACATTCTGAAAGGATGGTCTTGAAGTACAGCAATTTCTTGGCACATTTTAGGAGAGAGGTCTTCAGGTTTAGTCATATCAGGGCACACTCTGGAAGGGTGGCCTTGAAGTATGGCTGTTTCTTGGCACATTTTAGGAGAGAGGACTTCAGGGTCAGCCATATCTTGGCATGTTTCAGAAGGGTGGTTTTGTGTTGCTGTTTCTTGTAACTCAGAAGAATTTTCCTGATGTACAATGGTTTCTTGATCCATGGCAGAAAATTGTTTCTCGGGCACATCTTTTTTGGGAGAGGCTACCAGAGAGAGCGCTTCTGTTATAGTCCTAGGCGGTTCAGTTTCTTTCTCCGTAGGCGCCAGTGCTTTCTCCCCTGTGTCCTTTTTAAATTGTGACTGAGGCTCTGCCTTCAGGTCTGTGTTTTGTTGTCTCTTTCTGCCTCTTTTATTTCCTTTTCCTGTCCTTGGCTTCTTGCATTTTTTCTCTCTGTGAAAAATCAGAATTAGTGTCAGCAACGGGACTACAGGATTCAAATAGATGCTTAGTAATAAGAGCCTCTGGTCTTCCTGCTGCCTTGTTGCGTGACCATGAAAAAAATCACTTATTTCTCTAGGCCTCAACCTCCTTGTTTGTAAAATGAAGGGGCCAGTGCTAGATGCTCTTAGCTGTCAGGAGATGAGATGTCCCTCAGAGATGTTTTGCCTCTGACACTTTGCTCATAAGGAACCTTCTTGGTGAGTGTAGAGAGTATGTGTGTTTGAGAGCATATGCTTCAAGATTGGTTATGGAAAACGTATAATTGATGTTATAAACTAATAGATTGGTGCTGTGGTTTATACAGTAGTCTCTCTGGGTTCAGTCTGTATGTGTTAGTCCCACTACTCCCTGGGGAAACTGATACAATTGCATTTCTAGATCTGCAATCCAGGCACAACTCCTTGTCTGCACAGCCTGCAGACGGAAGATGTATATCTGATTGCTTATCTAATTCACTGTCTTGTGTAGGGAATGCTAAAAAGCAGCAATACATGTCAAACGAGGTGTACTGTAAGCTGGGTCAAAAGCTGCAAAAACATTTCTTGAGGTAAAGAAGGCCAGTGGAAAGGTACGAGTGGCCATATCATACCTACTCCAAATGAATAGCTAGATTCAGGATCTAAAAGATAAAAGGACATTCATGGAAATTTCGGCCAATGACAAATTGTTAGGTACTGCAACTATAACTAAATGCAGATGGCTAATACAGATGGGCTGGTGGTGGGGAGAAAAAGGTACTAAAAATAAACATTTCATCTTTTTTCTAAACCTACTGAAATTCTGTTCCATGTACCTGCTCTACAGAGCCTCCCCTTGCAGACCACAGGGCTGAAATGCTCTCCTTACTTAGGATTTATTATCAGGGCCTTGCTTTTAAGGTGAGAAACATAAGCTGCCTCATACCATTGTTACTTGTGGAGAAATATTCTTATAGTAAATATTTGTACTTCTTTTAGCAAACTAGATAAAACCGGTGTGTTTCTATCTTTGCAGTGTTCATAATTCCTTGCACACTTAAATGTATACCCTATTCCACCTTCGTTTCTGCTTGAAATTTCCAAAATTAAAATTTTTTTAAAGATTGCCCCACCAAAACCAGTTTGAAATCAATATTAAAAAGATATATATGAAATAAAACAGTCAAAAATTAGTATTAGAAATAATATATGAAAAATGTTATGTAAAAATGATGGGATGGCACCTCACTATTCTAGAGTATAATTCCAAGTAACAAAGGTAACAAGATAAATTATAAAGTCCTTATTGTCAGATTTTTAAAAGATGGTGTATGTGACTTTTTCAGGAAACACTTATTTGATTCTAGATATTGAACACTAAATAACTTGTCATGTGGATCACTATATGAGGGAATCTGAGTAATGTTCTATGTCCTTCCTGGTAGTTTTTCAGAAGATGCAAATATATCTATGTGGCCTAAAATTTAATCTGTACTCTGCCACTGATCAGCTATGTGATCATGGGCAAGTCACTTAAACTCTCTATGCCTTGGTTTCGTCATAGACAAAATGGAGTAAGTGGTATCTGTCCAACGTCATGTGGTCGTTTTAAGAATTGCATATAATAACTTAGAGGAATGAGTTATTCACATATAAATTACTATTCATATTAATATAGGAAACACTTAAAGTGCTTCTTAAGTGCCAGGCACTGTTTTCAGTAATTTACTTATTGTGTTATATAATCTTCACCTCAACTTACAAGGTAGATACCATTATTATCTCCACTTGGCATATGACAAAACTGAGATATGTTCTTGTCCAAGGTCAAATGGCTAGAAGTGAGGGAGCCACACGCTTCAACTGTAGTCATTCTGGCTTTAACAGCCAAGGCTCTTAACCATAACACTCTGCAACTTCTCTCTGGAACCACTAAGGTTTCGCTGCATGGTATGTTGTAGTAAGAACAGCCCTCAGTAGTACAGGATATGTCACAAGAGCATGGCCAGCCAGCTGCCAAGAGGCTCACCAAGGTGTCATCTTCTTCAGTGACTTTTTCAGCCTTGTACCCCCCACCCAGCAAGCCCAGAAATCCAATTCTGTCAGCATACTGAGACCATCTCCATTTATCTGGGCTAGAACCCATCAACCAGATCAAAATGACTGATTTATAAACCTAAAATCCAATTTTTAAGTGAATGGTGAGGAATGCAAAGTCACACAGCAGAGGATGTTTGGACTAACAGATGAATGTACTCTTTCTCTGCAGCAGGTATTTGAGAAGCCAAATAAGGATTAGAAGGCTGCTTGGAGAGTATGAAATTAGGGAATAGTAGGATATTCTTCCACAAGTCACCTGCCACAGGACTCAAGTACAGAAGTTTCTGCTATAACATAATATATGCATTCCCAAAAAACTTCACTTTCAGCACAACCCTACACTGAAAGTACAGCACTTATGGGAGAAGATAGTGTTAAGGCAAACAACTCAAGTCCTGTGCAACTTTTTAACACTCACAAAAACAATAATTGGTACTGGGGGAGATACCTTGAGTAGTCAGACAGGCAGCCTACTATGGCTGGAGGCTGTCTGGGGGGTAGCAAAAATATACAGAAGCAACAGTGTAAGTGCAGGCTTTCAGCTGCTGAGATACGTAAATGCTGGTGGTGCTCTGAGCCAGCACGGCTGCCACTGGGCTGGGCCCAGAAGGAAGTGCAACCTACGTGTGGCGCTGGTGGCGTTCTCTGGAGAAGGAGCCCTGGTAACGGCTGCAAAGGACCCTGCTTATGCAACAGCTAAGCTGACGATTCTAATTGTATTCTTTTTTGATTAGGAAAAATCACGAACCAATACAACTTCTACATTATACTGACATCATTCTCCTATTTACCAATCATATGTGAGGTGATTGGGGCTAGAGAAACATGTGTTATAGCAGAACAGAAGAGAAGATTCTCAGTCCCCAGAGGGATCGGTGCCCTTTCTTAAGAAAGGTGCTAAAATATCAATATTGTATGTTTTTTTTAATGTATACCTATTTTATCTTTGCCATTGAAAGAAACGTTTTTCGCAACAATGAAGAAATGCAAATCTAACTGCTAACCTAATAATGATAATAAAAGAGTGCTTAGATCAGTGGTTCTCAACTGGGGGCAATTTTGTCCCTTTAGCCCCCACGCCAAGAGACATTTGACAATGTCTGGAGACATTTTTGGTTGGCACAATGCAGGTGGGAGGGGTACTATTGGTTTCTAGATGGCAGAGATGCTGCTAAACGTCTCCAATGCACGCAACGGCCTCCCACACAACGAATTATCCTGTCCGCAGCATCAGTAATGCCCGGGTTGAGAAACCCAGGCTTAGATGAGTGTTGCACTCTGGCTCCTTGAGCTCCCCTTTTCTATCTCCAAGCACCTCCAAGTACCTCTGCTTTCATAGTCATGTTTTAAATGGATGCAGTTAGATGCTGCCTCACTTATAATCTTGGTCTTTCACTCTCTCCCTAAGATTATATACAGGTGACTTTCTTGGAGATTTAAAAGCTCCTAAGCTTGGGGCGCCTGGATGGCTCAGTCGGTTATGTCCAATTTCGGCTCAGGTTCCTGGGTTCGAGCCCCGCATCGGGCTCTGTGCTGACAGCAGCTCAGAGCCTGGAGCCTGTTTCGGATTCTGTGTCTTCCTGTCTCTCTGACCCTCCCCTGCTCATGATCTTTTCTCTCTGTCTCGGAAATAAATAAAACATTAAAAAAAAAAACCTCCTAAACTCTTCTGTCACTTACAGAAAGTGTTTTGGTTTATTCCACGGAGAGTTAATTATACTCATTCAATTAGGACTTTACTAATAGAAAGCTTGGAAAACTAACCAGGAACTCTCCTCAAATGTATCTCCTGCTTCCCACAAGATGCTTCTATGTTTATATTACCACAGCAGGAGAAAGAACACCAGGCCTCTATACAGTAGAATTCAACTGCCTGGTGCTTTAATTTAAAAAGAATGGGAGGGGCCCCTGGGTGGCTCAGTTGGTTAAGCGTCCGACTTCAGCTCAGGTCATGATCTCATGGTTCGTGGGTTTGAGTCCCACATTGGGCTCTGCACTGATAGCTAGCTTGGAGCCTGGAGCCTGCTTCAGATTCTGTGTCTCCCTCTCTCTCTGACCTTCCCCTGCTCACACTGTCTCTATCTCTCTCTCAAAAATAAATAAAATACTTTTAAAAATTTAAAAAAAAAAAGAAAGAATGGGGATAAAATTCTGTTCCTGCCACCTCACCACCTGTGTGATTTTAGGCAAGAGATTTAACCCTTTGGAGATTTCGTTTATTTTTTTATTATTATTATTATTATAATTGTAATAGGGATAACAGCTCCTGATTCATGGACTTGTTGGACAGATAAAATACAGTGCGTAAAAGCACTGAGCACTACTCAGCCCATAGCGTATGCTTGACAAATATCCATTCCTCTTCCCTTGCAATGATACCATACCCAAATTGCCATTGTGAAGTTTGCTTCTCTTGTGCTTCGTATCTTCTTTTCCTGAGTTGTTCTCTGTTTCGCAGACTCCAAGTTCCAATAGTTTCTGTAGGATCAAAATGGAAGTTATAGGAAATAGTGATAAATTGTGGCATTTATTAGCAAGAGCCCTATGGCAAGGTGGTAGACCACCCCCCCCCCCTTGCTGGGTGTCTGTTCTCCTTGCTTTTAGAGGACAAAGACCATATTTTATTCATCCTTATGCTCCAAAGAATGCCTAGGAGCAAACACTCAGTAAGCATTTTTTAATGAAAGGGTCAGTTTTTGTACCTGTGTGTGCTATCAACCCATCAATTTCTTCAAAATAATTTTACATATTGCACAAACATAAAAGAAAAAAAAGCAGCCATGTTCTGCCATCCTTAACATTATTTTCATTTTATTTCTCATATCTATCTAGTCTCCATATTACACAAGGCTGTAATGATAGCATGCCATAATTTTATCATTTATTAACCTAACATTATGTCAGAAATAGTTCCTATGATATAGTCCTCATAATTATAACTTTAATCAAGTTGATGTATTCCCATTTGCCCAGTCATTCCACACGTATTGGTTGTTGCCAATTTTATGGGTTGTTGGGGTTTGTTTGTTTGTTTGTTTTGCCACTGTAGCTCAAACTGTAATAATAGTCATGCATAGTCTTTTTTCCTTTTGAATTTTTTCCTTAGGATGATGTTTCTCGAAGTTCTTTGGGAAATTATTATCAAAAGAAAGACTCTGCTGCCATCTACGTTTGTGAAAAGCTAATGGATCTTCTTAGAGCCTGTAAAGTGATTACAAACTTGCACTGAGGGGTCCCCAAAGACAGAGCATGCCCCTTGGGCCACCACACCTTTTGTTCTTAGACAGAGTTCTTAATGATAAATTTGGATGGGAGGATATTATATCTCTATTTTACCAATGTCTAATTAAATTACCATTTCCTTCCATTATGAGTGTAGGTGACAAACCACAACAATTTTTGTGCAGTAAGTGACTTTGTCACCAAAAGAAATCACAGATTTTTTTACATATCACGTTACAGTTGTTGCAGACACCTAAAAATACAACTTAGTTGAGATGATATATTTGATCTGATACAATGCTTTTAGACCCTCCATGACTATAGGCTTGCTATGTAATGCATCTGTAAATAAGCCTATACATTACTGTATCACGATTTTTCCTTTTGATAACTGTATCTTACAATTGTGTCCTTCAGAATCTTATCTATTAATTTTATGTATTTAAAATATTTATTCTAAAAAGGGGTCCATAGGTTCATCAGAGTGCCAAAGGGATCCATGGCACAAAAAAGTTTGAGGGCCGTCTCAAGGCCCAGGGTTCTGCAAAACATTTTGAGGAATGCTGCTTTAGGACCAGACCCAAGGCTAAGATTAAGAAGTCAAAAGAATAAGCACTACTAAAGACCTGGCAATAGGCAGGCCAGATCTCTTTCCAAAAATTATACCACGTTTACACTACCATAGAACTATAGGGGTATAATGGTTGTTTTACCACAACCATTCAGTACTGGGTATTTTCATTAACTTTCACTGAAATATATTATTAATAATTTATTAGCTCCTTGGGTTTCTCTGGCTTATTAGAATCTTAATGTACTAGAAGTCACCTCAGAGGGTTATACAGCCCCAATCCTTCCCGTCCAAGGTTATATGAACATACTCAATTATGTGCTTTTGGGGGGCCAGAGCCATAAAAATTAGAAAAATAATCACAGCCCCAGTTCTTCCCAACTGTCACTAAGACATCTTAGTGGCCACTAGGGACCTCTTAAGATCTCTTTCATTACCTGGAACATGGTTCTCTTCTTGATGACGACCAGGTGTCTGGTGGAGCGTCAAGCGAGATTGGTCCTTTCCCGAATTCATCTTGCTGTAATACCTCCTGCTATTTGGTCTGACTTCCACAAGAAGCCTTTTTAAAAATATCAAAGCCACCAACAGTTAAACACACAGGCGCGTACACACGAGTTTACTTGTCACTTAACTTCCCGCCTAAAAGTTTTATCTAGTTGGACCACAGCTGCTGGCTACTTCTGCTTTCTTTATCAGACTGCACAGGTGTGAGTAGGGGGCATGGTTGGTCCGACTGTCCTCATCCTGTAGCACAGCTGCTAATTATACAGGGAGCCTCATGGTCGCAGCCTGGCATCGCGCAGCCTCCAGTAGAGCAGTCATTTATTTCTGTCTGTCAAGAAGTGCCTGAGTCTGCTGGCCCTTTTTTCATATGGAAATGGCATAGTGTAGAAAGTGCCCTAGCTCTGAGGTCTAACCGGTCCATGCCCTAGAATAAGTCACCTCCCCATTCTGTGACTCTTTCCTCATTTGCAGAGTGGGTACATAATTCCTGACTTGCCCACCTCAGAGTTCTTGTGAAAAAGTAAAAATCATAATGTGAAAGTTATGAAGATGTAAAATTAATCTTATGTTATTTTCCTGCATATGGCATTTTTTACCCAAATCTGTTGCAGAATTAATTTCACAGCTATACATGCTGTGAAATTTAGATAATAGACCCAAGGAGCCAAATTAGGAACTCAAAGCAAGTCTGAACCCTTTTCTGCTCACCTGATCATTCACAAATGCCTTAAGATAACTAGTGAAATCCACTGTTACTCATCCAGGGAAGGTCAAAAAGATTTCTCAATGAAAATATGACCATGTTATGCCACAGAAATTAAGTTGAAACCAAAGGAATTACCCCCATCCCCAACTGGTTTTCCCATTTGAGAAGGTAAAGAAGCACAGAGGACCATGGCTGTTCAAGCAGGGAAGGACCACTGAACACACCCTGATAGGAGCAGTCTTTTTGAGAAATGCATGATTAACACTATTCTAGAGTCATAGATTGGACTGAAGAGAGTTTGAATTCCAATGTTGCTTAGTTAGGCAAATTAGATAGTCTAGGGGCCAGTTTACCTAACTACATCATGGGGACAATATCGGTATCTATCTCGTGGTGTTATTGGGTGATTAAATCAAATAATCTGTACAAACATTTTATATATGCCTAGAATATTGAACTTGCTTAACAAGTATTAGCTGATTTTATTAATAATAAAATATAGTAACCAGATTTTGGTAAACCAAGTAATAGTTTTATTTTTCTATTTTTTTAAATGTTTTTCTTTTTTATGTCTTTATTTTATTTTGAGAAACAGAGACAGAGAGTGAGCAGGGGCAGGGCAGAGAGAGAGGGAGACACAGAATCTGAAGCAGGCTCCAGACTGTGAGCTGTCAGCACAGAGGCCGACGCAAGGCTCGAGCCCACGGACTGTGAGATCATGACCTGAGCTGAAGTCAGAGGCTTAACTGACTGAGCCACCCAGGCGGCCCCCAAGTAATAGTTTTAAATGCACTAAAGAAACTCAGAAAATCTGAAAAGAATCATTTATAAAGAGAAAACCCTTAAAAAATGAATATTTAACTCCTACTTCTTTAGACTCTTAAGGATTTAGAAGTGGAAGGGCCCTAGGGATGCCTGGGTAGCTCAGTCAGTTGAGCATCTGACTTTGGCTCAGGTCATGATCTCAAGGTTTGTGAGTTGGAGCCCTGTGTTGGGCTTTGTGCTGACAGCTCAGAACCTGAAGCCCGCTTTGTATTCTGTGTCTCTCTCTCTCTGCCCCTCCCCTGCTCATACTCTCTCTCTCTCTCTCTCTCAAAAATAAACATTAAAAAATAAGAAGTGGAAGGGTCCCCAAACCATCTAGTTCCTTCTCCCTCATTTTATATATAGATAAATTGAAAGCCAAGGAGAGGAATGATTTACCTGCTCCAAATTTTCTTACTTATTGCTGACAGCACCTCTCACTGATTATAAGGCAGATCATCTTTTCAGGTTTGATCTTGTCTGGGTATGAAAATGTATGTGTAGTGTGAATGTATGAGAGAAATGAGCTTTTCAAACACACTGGAAAGTAGTGAGAATTACATAACAAACACCCATGTACCCATCACCCAAACTTAATGTGGTTTTCAGTCACCATATCCTAATGCTTTAAGTTTCTCAGTTCTCCAGCCTTTCCCATAAGAAAAGGTCTAAAATTTCTGATAACCTCAGGGAGTCTCTATTCAGAAGAGTCCTAGAGGGAATGGAAGGTGTAATTTGTAATTTGTCTCTCCATAACTTTTGGATTTTCAGATATAGGGTTTAAAGAAATAAAATAAAAAGTAAAGTAACTTTGAATATTATAAAGTAGTGGTGCTATATCATTTAAACTGGCATTAAAATTTCTTTAATGTTTATTTGTTTTTGAGAGAGAGAGACAGAGAGAGACAGAGTGCGAGCAGGGGAGAAGCAGAGAAGGAGACACAGAATCTGAAACAGGCTCCAGGCTCCAAGCTGTCAGCACAGAGCCTGACGTGGGCCTCGAACTCACCAACCGTGAGATATGACCTAAGCTGAAGTTGGATGCTTAATCGACTGAGTCACCTAGGGGCCCCTAAACTGGCCTTTTAAATATTGATCCCTTTATTTGAGATGCTTTCATTCTTACAGTTTTCTTCTTATGATAGGTCAATAAAATAACCTTATAAAATATCTCTGGGCTCCTTACAGAAGATGCAGAAGTATTTCTTAATTATCCTTACTCTTGGGGCACCTGGGTGGCTCAGTCAGTTAAGCATCCAACTTTGCATCAGGTCATGATCTTGCAGTCTGTGAGTTCAAGCCCCACATCAGGCTCTATGCTGACAGCTCAGAGCCTGGACCCTGCTTCAGATTCTGTGTCTTCCTCTCTCTCTCTGCCCCTCCCCCTGCATATGCTCTGTCTTTCTCTCTCTCAAAAATAAAGATTTAAAAAATAAATTATCCTTGCTCAGGGCTTATTACATTCTGTTCAATGATTCAGCAAACTTAGGAAATGCCACCTATTGTACACATGCTGAGCAAGAACATTAGGATGCAAAGACTGACAGCTATAGTTCCTGAATTCTGTGCACTGTACACTTGAGATTTATATAGGCACATCTTTATTGCAAGGAGCTAATAGACTCTCTACCCTGTTACAACCTTCCTAAGTTGACTTTACCCCTGCTTCATGCTCCCTGTATCTGGGAGCAGAATGTGGAGGGACTATAAGAGGGTGGGGACTTGAGTTAACAGTAAATAGAGCCAATATTGGGTGGAGGGGGCCAGTGGAAGGACTTTGAAGCAAACTAGATTGGAAGCCAGGCAAGGTGTCTTTGATTTGATAAGCAGGCCAGAGCAGGAACTTGTCTGGGACAGAAGTAGTCACACAACAAGCCATGGTTCATTGTCACTTCTCCCTGTAGAAAACTCTGGGGTCATTACCAGAATTTGAGATGTTAGCCATAAAATGAAAGGCTGAATATTTTTTAATAAACAGTGCCTTGTTCTAGAGTTATTTGCATAGATACACGAAACCTCTCTTTAAGCCACAAACTCTTAGGGGATAGTTACCTCTCCTGATTCACCTTTCCATCCCCACAGTTTAGTCGAGTGAGAGGCTGCCACAGTGCTTCTCCAGAAATCTTCACACTCTTGTATGCAGGGCAGGAAACCTGTGGAGGTACTTTATACACTCAGATGAACTGACGTAGCTGTGACTTAATAATAGTAATCCCATCATCTGTTCTGGAACCCTGCCTACTGTCATTCACAGACACCATCCTACATACTGGAGATACGGCAGCTAAAAGACAAAAGTCCCTGCCTTTACAGAGCCTGTAGTCTAATGGGGAGAGATAACCACCAAGCAAATTTTTAAACATAGGTACTATATCAGAGTTTGGAGAAAATTGAGCAGGGAACAACAGGCTGAGGAATGAGGGGGAAAGCCAATGTTGGTTGCTATTTAAATAGGGTTGAGGGAGCTTAGGTGGCTCAGTGGGTTAAGCGTCTGACTCTTGATTTTGGCTCAGGGCACGATCTCACAGTTTGGCTTGTGAGTTCGAGCCCTGTGTCGGGCTCTGCGCTGACAGTGCAGAGCCTGCTCAGGGTTCTCTCTCTCTGCCCCCCCCCTCAAATAAATAAACTTTAAAATACATATATACAGGGGCGCCTGGGTGGCTTAGTCGGTTAAGCGTCCGACTTTCGCTTAGGTCATGATCTCGCGGTTCGTGGGTTCGAGCCCCGCGTTGGGCTCTGTGCTGACTGACAGCTCGGAGCCTGCAGCCTGTTTCAGTCTGTGACTCCCTCTCTCTCTGACCCTCCCCTGCTCATGCTGTCTCTCTCTCTCTCCTAGAAATAAATAAAACATTTAAAAATAAAATAAAATACATATATACATAGGATGGTCAGGGAAGGCTTGACCGAAAGGGTGACAGTTGAACAGAACTGAAGGAGGTGAGGGGCCAGCCAGGCTGATAGCTGGGAGGGCATTCCAGGCAAAGGGACGCTGGGAAATGGTCTGAGGTGGTAGGAAGTAGATTCAGAGAGGTAAGTTTGTTGCACCTTGTAAGGATTTCTACTGAGATGGACAGTTACAGGATGGTTTTGAAGAGAAGAGTGATATGATCTGATTTATATTTTTAAAGGATTATTCTGACTACTGTGTGGAGAATAGACTCTTAGCAATGGGGGTGGGGGGTGATGGTGGAGGTGCAAGCGGGGAGACCAGTTAGAAGGGTCTTGCTGTAATCCCGGTGAGCGGTGATGAAGCCAGGCACTGTGATGGCAGTGGTGATGGAAGTGGTCAGCTCCCAGAGTAGCTTGCAAATTGGAGGTGGAGTGAGAGATAGTCAACCACTAAGAGTTTTGGTCTGAGCAGCTGGAAGGATGGAGTTGGCACGAATACATGAGGAAGGCTGGGAGCAGCAGGCTTTCAGGAGACGACTGGAGTTTATTTGGGGAGATGCTAACAGATTGGGGGGAAAACAGGGAAGGAGCAGCCAGAGAAGCAGAGGGAAATCGGAAAAGTAAACTGTCCCAGAAGCCACAGGGAAAAAAACATTTCAAGGAGGAGGGGGCGATCGATTGTGGCAAATTTTGTTAATAAGTAGAGTAGAAGAAGGATTGAGGGTTGTCTATTTCCTAACAGTTCAGTTCAATTAATTATAGACCGTGGAGGCCAGAGAGGTTGTTACTTGGGCAAGGTCACACAGGCATGACCAGCTATATAATTTGTAGGGCCCAGGGCCCCAGCTCTGAAGATGCGCAGCTCCTCCTTCAAAAATTAAGAAATTCAAGTCAGCTACAGCAGAAAATTAAACTCAGCACAGGGTCTACTTTCACAAGTGTTTCACCAGATCCTTGCAGCAGACATAAAACAAAGCTTTATGTTTCAGATCAAGACACTGGTGCTAAGTATTAAGTGATGTAAGGTCACAGAGCTAGGCTGGTGGTGTGAGTGTGGAACCTGGGTCTGCAGCCTCCTCGTCCAGCCTTCTTCTTACAAGATCAAACCAGGTATTGAGGGAGAGAATTGCTTTCCTGCCTCTTGACTCTAGAACAAGTTGGGTGTGTGTGTGTGTGTGTGTGTGTGTGTGTGTGTGTGTGTGTGTTTTAATGTTTATTTTGAGAGAGAGAGCACAATTAGGGACAAGGGAGAGAGAGAGAGAGAGAGAGAGAGAGAGAGAGTCCCAAGCAGGCTCTGTGCCACCAGTGCAAAGCCAGACATGGGGCTCCAACTCACAAAGTGTGAGATCACCACTGGAGTCAAAATCAAAAGTTGGACGCTTAGCCACTGAGCTGCCCAGGCACCCCTGGAGCAAGTTTAAAGACTGAGGCCTTGTTCGTGCATTTCAGAGGCCTGATTAACTGGGCAAGAGTGGGAGGGAAGGAAACATTGCTAAGAACTTCTGCCTTAGGGCTCTTATGATGGGGGTTAGAAGGAAGCAACAGGATACTGTCTAGTCAAAACATGATCTGAAAAAAGTGCGCCAAAGCTAATGTAGTTTTAGGCTATACTGATATAATTATAAAGCCCCCACACCAGGGGGAGGTCAGAGTCCTGCTACCCATTGGTTTGTCATACCACACCTAGAACATCATACTGTGAGGACCATGTGAGTGATTTTGAGAACATGTACGAGAAAGAGCAAAGTACGTAGCTATATCATTTCCTGGCTGTGTAATTGGGGGTTGGGGTGGGGCTGGAAATAGTTCAGTTCTTTCTAACCCTCAGTTTCTTTAGTTGTAAAACAAAAAAAGTAAAACCTCACAGGGATCCTGTGAGGATAAAAGTGATCGTGAGGGCTTTCCGTAGAATGAAAAGCACCGTGTGGATAGGAGTGTCATAAACTTGGGTGGTGTGCATAGTATTACTAATGGTGCACCCTAGGCATCTTCCTAGAGTGTGGCTGTGTAGACAAATGACGGAAAGGAAGGTATTGTGCACTTCTTTTTCTTAGCGTTCCTTCCTTGCTAAAATCCTTTTCCAAAGCTTTTGAATTCTTTTCAAAGAGTGGATCAAGCTTTGTTTTCCTAAGTGGGGAGGGAGAGTTTCTGGGCTCCCTCTCTCACAGTCTGGTGATGCATGATAAATGAGTTCTGTCTCCGCTAAAACAGATGCTGTTGTGCTCATAGTGATAACACGGTCTGTGACTTTAGAATGGCGGTGACCTGGCTTTCAATTTAGTTTGTTCCAAAGTTCCTCCCCTGGCCTCCTCCCCCAAGGTTTCTTTCTATTTCTAAATGTACAGACAAGTAAGCATCTCTGGGTGAACTGTGAGTGGTAGTTTATCAGGAGAAGAACAATTCTGCTCCCACCTTGAGCTGCCATTCCATCTCTATCCTTTCTCTCCCCCAACTTCCCGAACTCATATTGTATTACCATGACCCCGTGACCCACACCCCCTAGATTCCTTCACACCCGCACTCTGGTTTTTCTTTCCACATATTGTTCTCTCATGCTTCATCGGAGACTTCCTAGAGGCCACGCCTAGTGGCCCCTTCACAGTTCTCTCTGGCCTCCTGTAGCTCGTGATCCCTCCTGGCACTGCCACCCTCCTGGAAACCTGGCCTGCTCTTGGCATCTGTGCTGGTGTGTTCTTCCCTGTTCTCCCTCTTCCTCATCCTTGCTCCCAGGCTTCTCTTTCACTCCCCTAGACGTGGGAGGTATTTCCCAAGGATGACTCTCTGATCTTTTCTCTATATTACTCCCACCCTACTTAGATGGTTGATCCAACCGTACACCTTTAGCTATTATCTCTGTGCTGATATCTTCTAAAGAAATATCAGTCTGAGTTCTAAGCTCACGTGTTCAGGTGTCTCTTGGATATCATTCATTACGGAATATCCCACTGCACCACAAACTTAGCATAGTGAAAAGCAGATTTATCTGCCCCTAAGACCAGTCTTCTCTGGTTTCTTTCTGTTAGGGTAGTGGCGCCACGCTCCTGGTCATCCAGCTGTAAACCTTCCCAATTGTCTTGGCTTCTGCCTCCTCACTGGACACAGCCTCCAGCTGGGCACAGTTCAATGAGTTTCTTCTTCCCGGTGTCCTACATGTTCATTCCCTCTTATCCTTCTCCATGCCACCATCCCAGAGGAGAACCTCAACTTCTCATTGGAAGCCCTGGAAAAGCTTCCTAAGTGGTTTATCTGCTTCCATTTTCCCTCACCCTCCCTAGACTGTCCTGCACTAACAGCCAGAACATTCCCCCTATGGCTAACTCTGAACTGGTCACTACTCTATGTAGAATATTGTCAAGTCTCAGTAATACTTGCAAGATAAAGACTAAATTTTTCAGCTTGGCCTTTAAAACCAACTTCCCAACCTTCCCTTCCCATTACTTTTCTGAAGTTACCCCACACTGTTCCGATTCAACAGTGCCATTTGCTTTCCCTGTTTGGCCTTGGCTCATTCTAACGCCCACAGTACCTTTATTCACACCTCCTGACTGTTCAGTGCTCTTCCCTGTGTCTGCCCATCCAGATACTGAGTGCCTCAATCACAAAGCCTTTGATGCCAGATACTGAGTGCCTCCATCACAAAGCCTTTGATGATGATGGTGATGATGATATGTTAGCCACTTTACAAATCCATAACAGGTACCTGAAAATTTACATATATTATCTCGTTTAGTTTGTCGAACTAGTATTATCCCCATTTCACTGATAAGGATATTAGTGATTTAAAGAGATTAGATTATATCCTAAGGTCATATAAGCTCCTAAATGTCAGAGTTAGGGCTCAAAACCAAGGCTGGCTGTCTGTAAAGTTCAGATTTCACCATTCTGTCTACTACCTTTTCCTCCCTAGAAGTGATCTCTCCTTTTTGAGCTATCATCACACTTGATTTGAGCTTCTTGTATGATAAATGTCACATAGTATTTTTAATTTTATTGTTCACATGTATACATATTTTCTACAATATTCATTCAGCAAACATATAATGAACCTTTATTGGCCAGCCTCTTCACTAAGAATTGGTGACATAGAGAAGAATCGAACAAGAGTCCTTTCCCTCAAGAAACTCAGTCTGATTGAGGATGAGAGACAGCAAGTAAATCTGAATTAGAGTATAATACAGTGTGATCATTTTAATATTGATATTCCCAGATGTTCTGAGAGTAGAAGTGTTAATTCTACTGCACAGAAGTGGAAAGATAAGGATATTATATTGTGTACCCTGCGGCTATAATTCTTACTCAGAACTGCCATGGTATGAATTTGTACTGGTTAACAAGTAGAACTGGGGAATTGAAGAGGCTTTGTATGTATGTAATGGTATTGTGGGGTTTTTTTTCACTTTGTAATTCATTTCATAATAATAATAATAATGGCCAATGTTTATTGAACACTTGCTTACCATATCCCAGGCACCATTGTAATTAATTTAGTCCCTACAACATCCTTAAAGGTAAGTAACTATTGATCTCCTTGTTTTATAGATGAAGAAACTGAAGCCCAGGCATTGACCCTGTGCCATTAGTCATCCACCTGGTAAGTGGCACAGCTGGGTGGTTTGGATCTAGGAGGCCAACCACTTAATCCCCTTGCTCTCTTACCTCTCAATTCTACTTCTTTCACATTTAATAAAATAAAGTAGCCATATATATTATTTTCTTTTCCAATCCCCTCTCTCTCCTGTCTTCCCCTTTTCCCTCTCCCTCACGCTTTCCCTCTTTTTGCCATTTGTTGATTATTCTGCCCCAAACAATGCAGTGTATTAGGGATACAAAGGCAAATCTAAAATAGCAGCAAACATACAAAAGTAAGGGGACACAGGTGAGGGATACTAGCCATGATGGAGCGAGAAGGTCAAATAAAATGACCTTGAGCTTAGTTTTGAAGGGTGACTAGAAATTAACTGTTATGACACAGCAAGGCTGGGAGCCACAGACACAGACTCTGGAGTCCGATCTATGTCCATTCCAATCAAGTTGTGTGCAACCTTGCAAAAGCTACTTAAAATCATCCAGCCTCAATCCCCTCACATATGAAACAGGCATCATAACACCTACCTCTCATGACTATTATGAAAATTTTAAATGATGGATTATGGAAAGTATCCAGCTCACAGCCAACCTTAATGCTCTGGCTGTTATTATGATTGCTCATAACCGCACTAGTAATGAGTGAAATAGAACCGCTAGATAATAAGGCTGAGTAAAGCAATAGAGTCATTTTCTGGATACGGAAATGGAGATCCAGAGGGAGGCCTGTGTCACACAGGCTGAGTGGCAGTTGGAACTGGAATCTGGATCCTCCCATTTTGCCTTCACTTATCTGGTATTCTGAACTCTCCTGTCTATAAATCAGTATATTTAATTCCCTGGCTTAATGAGTATTTCCCAAACTTTCCAATTGTGGACATTCACTATTTGTGACTTTTGCCACATTCTTGTAATAATGTCTTCTATATTATCATTTACTTAAAATTTTTCTTCAGATACACTTATTCTTACTAAAAGTATATCATGGAAATTGTATATCACCATTAAAAACAGAAAACCAATCACAGGCTTGTGGTGTAATAAATTATATTTCATCTAAGGAACAGTAAAATAAATACCAAACTATTAAAATAAAAGATGCTTCATCTGAAATTATCTACACCTTCCCCCAGTGGATTGCACACCACATCTCGGGAAATGCTGGCCTATGTAATTAATCAGTGAACACTTTTCATTTCATGGAACTTCTAGATCATGTCCAAATCTATCCTCAAGCCAAACTTCCCTTTGCAGTGGCTGGTTTATAACCCAAAGGAAGAGAGCAAAAGACTACCCTCACTCCCTGGCCTGCTACTGACCCACTATTATTCATATCAGCTGCTTTCATTGGTGTCTCTAGTTGAACAGTAGCTTCTTCTATTTTTGCTATTTCTTCATCCACTGGAGTTTTAGCTCTTCTGGCATAGAATATATACTAGAAACTAACATGATGCCTTAGTTCCATTTATTTGGAAATTTCAACTCCCTGCTTCCAGTAGATTCTATCCCCTAGACTTAGAGTTTAGAGCTGGAATAACCTAAAGCAGTCACTACCTAAAAGGGACCACTGGCAAGGAG
>NW_027528859.1:2117847-2267454 GCF_008692635.1 Crocuta crocuta | reverse complement strand
GTCATCCAGCAGAACCAACTGAGGTAGAGGTGACTCTGGCTAGAGCTGCTGCCACTAAGTGGCCAGAGATGGCAACTGCGCCATTCTCACCTGCCAGTTAAGTCAGAGCTCTGGCTCCAGCACTTGCCCTGGCAGAAGCCTGTCTGGCCCCCCTCATTCTCGGACACTCTATTCCCCTCCCTCCAAGTCCTCCTCTGGGTGAGTGAGCGCTGGGGATGTTTGCATACCAAACACTTGGCTAATTGATATTCTGTCACAATCTGCTGAACAAATGTTAGGTTTTTTTATTTGGGGTTTTTTTGTTTGTCTTTTGTATACTTGGGCACGCATGTGTGCACGTGTGCCTGCGTGTGTGTGTGTGTGTGTGTGTGTGTGTCACTTTGGCTGTATTTTTAGCCAGGTTGGGGAAGGAAGAGAAGGAGTTACTCTGGAAGGCAGAAAATGTATTGCCAGGTCGTTCTTGCCTGGCATTCTCCTTTTTTTTTTTTTTTTTAATGTTTTATTTATTTCTAGGAGAGAGAGAGAACGAGAGCGAGCAGGGGAGGTCAGAGAGAGAGGGAGATACAGACTCCGAAACAGGCTCCAGGCTCTGAGCTGGCAGCCAGCACAGAGCCCGACGCGGGGCTCGAACCCACAAACCGCGAGATCATGACCTAAGTGAAAGTCGGACGCTCAACCGACTAAGCCACCCAGGCGCCCCTTGCCTGGCATTCTCCTAAGTGGCTGTGAACACCTTTAACAGATGGAGTTCAGGATATGCTCAGATCTGATTTTATCAGCATATATCCTGGGCAAGTTCAACGTGAGGATGAAGACTTCCTTTGTGCTTCTTTATGTGTTGTATTGCCACCCTTTATTGTTAGTACACTCATCTCATTTTAAGGGAGCCAGCCCTGCTCAGCCATGATAGACACCTGTGTGGGAGTCACATAACAATGTCTGACGCTCCACTGCAACAGAAGAGATGGCAGGCCTGGCCCAGCACTTTGTAGTGGATCCTCCAACCCCCCTCCCCATCTTATTCTTATATGTAAGTGCCAGATTGTTCTTGGTAATGAAGGGAGAAATTAAAACAAACCAAGCAGAATAGGCATCCTCAAAGACTGCCAGTAACACCCAGAATTGCCCATAATTCTTCTATCTGAAGGGCCTTAAGCTTCATGATAAAAAACAGAAATGGGAGGTTATGTGTTATTATTGATATGGCCTTTATCGTTAAAATTGGACACTGCACTTCACTTCAGTGCACAGTAAACATGAACTCAGAGGAACAACTACCACGCTGAACAGTGTGTGGTACAGCGGATAGAGCCTGGGCTCTTGGATCAGAAGATAAATAGGGTATCTATTTCCACAGAACTGCCATTAGCTTCTGGTTTTGCCCAGTTCAGATGGGTGTACACTACTTCATTCACATGCAAGGAGACTGGGGAGAACCCTGTCAGACAGAACTTCAATAACTTTATTGGTCCATCCAATGAAGGCAGACTTTCCTTTCTAGAAAACCACACGCCTACTCTGACTTATGGAAACCTCCATTCCCATATCCCACTACCAAATATGGCACTGAAATGAATTTAGTCATCCCTCTGAGAGGAAAGAATAGAGTGAACCTTCACTAATCCAGTCAATTCAATTCCCCTTTAATAAGAATTAAATTAAGATCTCAATAATACATGATGACAGTACTGCTTTCTAGTCTTATATAGAAATTATGCCTCTAGCTCTAAATCCTAGTTATCTCTGACAGAGGAAGTGAACCATTGATCAAGTAACAGAGTTGCCATGTTGTAGGGAGTAGAAGGAGTGGAAAGAAGAGATTGATGACCAGGTGATGGAATAAGTTAAGTACGGGGCGTGAGACTTCTCTGTAAGTCAGACAGGGATGCCAGGCTGGGCAGGAGGGGTAGTTATTTGGGGAATTCCGAGCCACCTCATAATTGTACTTTATGGAGTTACATGAACCTGGGACACAGTAAACACTAAATTTCATAGAATCTCATCGCTGGAAGAAACCTTTCATTTCATCTGGTCACATTTCCCAAGAGACGCTTGAAAGTCCTCTACAGACTCAATTTACCAGAAGATGTTTCTGATTTTGAACACTTTGCTAAAGAAAACCCAGCAGAGACTTGCTTTTTAAGTAACCCCCATTTGTTATAGTTCTGATTATTACTTCATGACCCTGGGGAAGTCACTTCACTTCTGTGGGCTTTTGCTCAAAATTATGGCCTCTCTGGCTATTAGTTTCTGCATCCATAAATAACCACCCCAGATCTCTCCTGCCTGCCCCTCAGCATGGATAACACACTAAAGAAGACGATAGAAGTGGAAGTCTCTTGGTAACCATAAGGTATGGTATACTTTTTAAAACATAAAAAGTATTGCTATTACCTCCTACGTTCTCTCACCAGCGACATGCCAAAGAATTGCACTGTTTCATCCCTCTCCATTCTACGAAGAGGTTCCTCACCCTTGCCCGTAATTCCTTATATAGAGTTACCCACAGATGGGTCCCTGCAAGAGCATTCACCAAGGGATCCTGTGCTTTTTCATGACAAACAAGGAATGGGCTTGTGCGGATGCAAGGCCTGCTGCCTGCACGGGGGAGGGCCAGTGTGCAGAGGGGCTTTGGGAAGGAACAGCGATGATCTTGCTCCTCCCCACATCCTCGACAAGGGCCACCTGTCCACAGGCCTCTATCGCTGTGGGTGAACCTTAATGAGCCCAGCAGTAGCAACCACACAAAGTTTCCTCATGGTCCTCAGTTTTTAGTCACAGTGGAGCCTCATAATGGCACAGACTGTTGTTCATTTTAACAGGCATTTAGTAAGTGTTTGTTATGAGTCAGGTCCTGTGCTTGCCACTGGGGATGAGAGATGAGTCAGACGTGCTGCCTTCCCCTGAGACCTCACAGTTTAGTGGGAGAAACAGACTCATGAGTGTCAAACACAGGATGTGTTATGACCAAAGCCCGGACGGTGTTTGGGCATAGCTGATGGATCACTCCTTAAGTCTGTCTGAGGGCTCTGGGTTGACTTCTCAGAGGAGATGAGATTTAAAGGGGACCTTCACAGGGGTGTAGAAATTCCCCAGGGGAAAGGTGGGGTGGGGGGGGGACTTTCAGACAGGGGGAGCCGCAAGTACAAAGGCAGAGATGTGGGAGGACAGCTTGGTTCTAGGTAAGAGGGAGGCTGGTGTGCTGCACACCAGGGAGTGGAAAAATTTGAAACCAGAGGGTAGTGGGGGCCCAAGCAGCAGGCCTTTGTGATGTCATAGGAAGCACTGAAGGATTTGAGAGAGGAGAAGGTAAGGTAAAGTTCTTAGAGCATTTAGGTGGCAGTGTAGGGCTGGATGGGAAAGGAGAAGGGAGATAAATTAACTGAGAGTATTGCAGGAGACAGATCCTAGAGAGATTTAGGAGGTAGAATTGATAGATCTTATTATGAGAAAGCCTAAGAGCTTCTGGCACAGGAAATTAAAAGAGAAAGAAGGCAGACTGAAATTTTAGTGAGGGCCCACAGGTAAGATGACAAGATACCTTGCATCAACTTGACTTCAATTTCTTGACTGCCAACCAAGATGGCCTATGGAATGTTTGTGGACAGGAGGTCAAAAGCTCTTTTGTTACAAATGATTTTTAGAGCTGCAGGGGTGGAGTCAGCAGATTAGGCTGACTGGGCCAGTATTCCCTTCTCATGTTCCACAGGTCTTAGCCTCAGAACCAATTGCTTTGTCAAGGAGGAGGCCTTCCCCAAATAGAAAAAGGCCACATTTTCGTTAAGGATTGGCAAATAGCTGTGCTACGATCTCCATGCTAAGTCCTACCTAGATTCACGTATTACCACTAAGAACTGCACAGCTCGGAATACTCTGCGGCCTATAGCATACAGTTACAGACCAAGTATGGGGCAAATTCCCAGAAGAATTGAAATTTGAGCTGGATCTTGAAGGAAAGCAAAAGAAAAACAAATGCTCTAAAATGATTCTTACCCAGTTTGGCACCTAGAGGGCTCTAGAGATGAGCTGTCCAATAGAACTTTCTGCAATGATGTAAATGTTCTTCTGTACTATCCAGTATGGATGTGACTATTTGACTAGTTGCATGTGACCATTGAACACTTGACATGTGACTAATATGACTGAGGAACTGCCTTTTTAATTTAATTTGTATTACTTTCAATGTAAATAGCCACTCTAGCTAGTGGCTACCATATTGGACAGCCATAGCTCTGGAGCACATTTGGCATGCCCAGATTCTGTTTTACATGCTCATTCTTTGCTTCATTCTCCTTGTGACCCTCCTCTGTCCCTATTCTTGTCTACCTAGTCCTTCCAGTTTGATGTGCTAAGTGGCTGTCTTCCAGCTTCCAACATTGGTTCTGTTTCCTGGTTATTGATTTTCTCTCTCTCGTCACAGCCCTGGACTATCTTCCATTTGACTCATGCCTTTATACCTCCCCAATTTGTCCCAGTGTGTGGAACTAGATAAAGTAGGATTCAGAGAATCCTGTCCTGCCACATTGGGCCCTTCAATAGGCCTTCTTCACTCCTTTTCCTTGGTTTCTTTCCTGGGCCACTTTAACCAGCCAGTTGGTAACCTGGAATATTCTTTGATGTTTTCCCTCCCTGACAACCTGGGTTAGAAGATGGGACAGTTGAAAGAAATGGAGGGTGGGGAGGAAGGGTTATAACAATAAATACTTTGAAAAACCATTTTGATTTGAGGTCTCTGATAGCAGGTAAAGGACTCCATCCTGAGGACTTTTCTATTGGTTGTTTTTAACTTTGATTTGTATAAAGATAGCAGTATCAATAGATTGATTACATTTGTGGATGTAAGGGATGGATTCAGGATACAAAAAAAGGTGACAGGCCAAAGCATTTGGCCAAATTTAACAAAATGAAATGTAATGACAAATCTCAGATCCTGTATTTGGGTCTAAATGCCTAATTACCTACATACCAATGCACAGTTTAGAAAGCTTGGTGTTTTTTTTGCTGATCATTAATCAGTGGTGGATAACAAAAAAGGTAATATACTCTGGGAAAGTACTATAGAATCCTCTCCAACAAGCAAGTTCTTATCCAAGAGAGATTTGCTCATTTCCATACCAATCAGACCACATCTGGATCATTGTTTCAGGTTCTGAGCACTCACTTTAAAAAAGGCGGGGAGGGGACACTGATAAACT
Source organism: Crocuta crocuta (assembly GCF_008692635.1). Taxonomy (NCBI): domain Eukaryota; kingdom Metazoa; phylum Chordata; class Mammalia; order Carnivora; family Hyaenidae; genus Crocuta; species Crocuta crocuta. The sequence goes on along the minus strand of NW_027528859.1, from coordinate 2,262,259 downwards.
AGCCACAGTGGTAAAGGGACAGGTAACCTCTGTATATGAACTGGGACAACTAAGCCTTAGGAGAGCAAACCATGGGGACAGGGTCACTGTCCTCAGTCTCTGCAGGGCAGTCACAGAACAGGGAGCAGACATGCTTCAAGGGGCTCCAGAGGGCAGAGCAAAAAACCAAAGAGTAAAAATTCAAGCGGACTTCAGCGCAGTGGGAGGAAAATATTTCCAATTGAACTGTGATTTTTTGCAGTTTAATCTACAGAGGCACAGTTTGGTAGAGCCCCTGGAGGAACAATATTAAACGTGCCCCAAAGCCAGTCTGCTCAAAGATGGGTTGTTCTGTACTGATGGATGGCTCATTCAAATGTGTAGGCCCTATACTTGCTGACCCCGTTTAGCTTGCAGGTTCTATATTAAGTGTCAGATTCTTCTCATTCTAGCTCAGCATTCTAATTAAATAACCTTGGCTCCTTGCATGTGGAAAACAGGTTTCAGGCACAGAACCTCTAGCACCAAGCAGAATGGCAACATAATTTTAGCTCCTGAGCAAAATGGGTCTCACAATAGCGGCAGTGCTACATGCACATTAACATTTGAATATGCTGTATAATAAGCGTGCTAATGACTCTGAGAAGAATACTTGAAGAATAAAATCAGCTGTGATCATTAGAGGAGAAAGGGGCTAGCAATTTATAGCATGGCTGCTGCTTGATATTCAAAAACACATGACGGTTCTCGTCACAGGTAAAAGGTAATTACTGTGATTATAAACTGTAATGAGAGTGGCAGGAAGTGATCAGAATTTTATTGGAAGTAAGTACGCAGTACAGTTATGGTTTTTGTTGTTCTTGGTTGTTTTTTTTTTAACCACATTCAGATTTATTACTAATAAAAATGTGTCCCCATTTGGTTGTTTGGCTCCTTTGAACAGTTTAGATGTGAACCCATTGCTGCATTGCTAATCTCAACTGTGCAGAAAATGGCTGGCAGAGCTCACAAGGGTGATGAGAAGCGGGGAGGGGGCGGACCTCAGGCTGGATGCAGGGCCACGACAGATAATCACCTGGTGCTAGGATAGAAGCTGTAATGGGGACCTGGTACCTTATGCCTTGTACTATCTAGACCAGCAGCTCTCAAAGTCTCATCTGTAGACCGCTTGTGGATCCTGCTACTCTTTCAGGGGGTCCATAAGACCAAATTATTTGTATAATAATATTAAGGTGTTATTTGTCTTTTTCACAGCATTGAACAACCACATATTGTATGACTCAACTTATAACATCTGTCCCAAACAGGCAAATCTATAGAGACAGAACACAGAGAAGCAGCTGCAGGGATCAGGGGAGGCCAGAAGGTACAGGGTTTCCTTTTGGGGTGAGGAAAATATTCTAGAACTAGTTTGTGGCAGTGGTTGTGAATGTCTGAAATGTCACAGGATTGAATACTTTAAAATAGTTAAAACAGTGAACTTTATGTTATGTGAATTTTACCACTTTTTTTTTTTTTTAAAGACCGAGGGAGAGAAAGTTTGCAGATTGTACTGCATGAGAAATTCTTCCCATCCAGAATTTTGAAGCTTCTTGAGGGTTTTCTAGTTCTGGAAGTTCTCCTGTTTGTGAGGCCCTTTCAATAGCTACAATTCTTAAAGTAAGGAGACATTTTCCTTATTCCCTGGATAGGCTAGGCTCTTTAAAACCTTTAAAAGACTCTTTAAAAGACTGCCTAATGCTTTATCTTTTTGCTTTATCCTTTCTGTCAACCTGGAAAGCTACTACTTGTTCTCCGAAGCCCATCTAAAAATGACACTCCCTTGGTGAAATGTTTCTGGACCTCCACCCCCAACCTACCCAAGGAAGAGCTGGTCGCTTCCCCCAGTCTGCGTTCTTAGAGTACTTTGTTGATATTCCTTATATCGTATTCCTGGCGCAAGGAATTGTATCACAGTTACTCACAATACATAATTTTTTGTTAATGTGTCTGTCTCTCCTAAAAGGTGACTCTTAAAAGTGGGAGTATTTCTCGTTACCCCAAAATCCCAGTACACACACACAGCTCTCAAATGTTGTACCAATTATTAACTTTATATTAAGTAGTTTTAAAGTTTTTTTATTCATTTATTTTGAGAGCAAGAGAAAGCATGTGTGCAACCTGAGAGAAGCAGAGAGACAGGGAGAGAGAGAATCCCAAGCAGGCTCTGTGCTGTTATCCCAGAGCCTGATGCAGGGCTGGAATCCACAAATGTGAGATCATGACCTGAGTGGAAATCCAGAGTCAGACGCTCAACCGACCGAGCCACCCAGGCACCCCTTAAGTATTTTTAAAAAGGCTTTACAAACATTGACTCATTTAATCCTTATAACCTTATATACATTTTATAGAAGGTTCACCTGAGGAAACAAAACTTTGGGTCATGACGAGATGTTAAAACAGCAAAACTGCATGACACTAAAACCACATTATAGCTTGGCACATGGTTGGTACTCAACAAATGCCTATTCTGGCAAAAGGAAAACTGGTTAAGAATATTAGGCAAATACGGGCGCCTGGGTGGCTTAGTCGGTTAAGGGTCCAACTTTCGCTTAGGTCATGATCTCGCGGTTCGTGGGTTCGAGCCCCGCGTCGGGCTCTGTGCTGACTGCCAGCTCGGAGCCTGGAGCCTATTTCAGAGTCTGTGTCTCCCTCTCTCTGACCCTCCCCTGCTCACGCTGTCTCTCTCTCCCTCCCTCTCCTAGAAATAAAGAAAAATATTTTTTAAAAAAAGAATATTAGACAAATAAAAGCATTCTATTCTTACGACTTGTTAAATGTTTATATATATTTTTTAGACTTCACAGAGTGTTAGAGCTGGGAGGGGCCTTGGCTATCTCCCTGTGCAAGTTAGAGATAGGGCAGGGGGAGCTCCCAGGAGGTCCTGTGGAAGCAACATGGCCCTGGAGCTTAAGGGGGGAGATGAGGAGCAGGGAAAGGGGTCTCCCAGGAGTGGAGAGAGTGATTAAGTTAACTAAGAGAGAGATGGTAGCTTAAGACAATTATTCAACCAGCACTAAGGAAACCCCCTACCCAGGAGAGAGGCCAGAGGAAGGCAGAACTAGGACATGGGAGAGCCAGAGAGCAGCCCAAGAGGCTCCGGAGCACGCCTGCCCCACAGGGGACGCGCAGCATCTCTAACCAAAGAGCATATCAAGGCCTCCCACAAAAACCAGCTGGGTCTCTTACCCCACATCACCCTGGTAGATCTTCCCAGAGGCAACTGTTGCCAACTCTTAGCTTCCAATGTTTACCTCCGTATTTATCAACACATGTTTCTGTTGCTACACCTTGGTTTTCCCACTTTATATATTGAGTTCCTAGTATTAGAAGTATTAGTATTAGAAGATTAGGACTTAGCTGTCTACCGCCACCCCTTAAAACCAGGTGTGCACCAGTAACCTGGAAGCCAAGTGACCCATCTGAAAGGGAGGCAGCTCCTACTTATCAGGTTTTTGCCAGAAATGCAGCTCCAGGCCGACATACGTGACAAAGTATGTTAATTTGTAAGTAACCAAACCACAGCCAAAAAACCGTCTTAACAATGAAGCTCCCACCGGAAGTCCAGGGTAACTCAAGCTTCAAGGTTGGTTTGATTCAGCACAACACCAGCCTCATTAAAGCTGACTTCCGTGTGAGATGGATACCAACAGTTCCCAAGCTCCTCACCCAGATCCAGACAGATGGTCATTTCTGGAAGCCTCTTTAGCAAACCTCTTTTGGTCTAGATTGAGTCATGTGCCTGTAGTGGATACTGGGGAGAACTCCTCAGTTCTCTCTTCAGGGCAGGCATAGCCAGCCATCCCTCAGCTGCTGGGAATAGTCTGCCAGTCAGTCTCAGGTCTCAGGAAGCCACTTCCCCCAAGGCTTTACACCCCTTCCCCGGGGTGTGCCTGAGGCCAGCAACTGGCTAATGTGGGAATACAAACACCTAGCCCCTGTTCTTCAGTTTGGGACAATTCTGAAGGGCCATCCCCATTCTCAAATTCCTGGTGGGACCAGCTGAGGCCTTGGTTGTAACTACACTGTAGTTAGCTGGTCAGCTTCTCACGCCCACCCTGTCCTCTGCACGTCTCCACAGGTGTATGTCCTGAGGACTCTCCTCAATAAACCTGGTGTCTGCTAATTCTCCATCTCGGATTCTGTTCCCAATCTAAGTCAGTGCCAGCTTCTGAATCAATAAAGGTGACAAGAGGTGGGACTATGCTAATGAAGTAGGACTAGTTTGCATACCCTGTTATAGAACTAGGGCTGGGATCAACCTCTCCCAAAGCACTTAGGCTGAAGCAGAGAGGCTAGGGACTGGAACAGAACTTTGAATTTTTTACAAAAAAGAGAAGAATCCTACTGGAGACGAAATGATACAGATTTTTTCATCTTTCAAGACAAGCCAGAATCTCATGATGTTTTAACATTGGAAACAAATTTAGATGTTTTTAAATGCTATGAAGAGCCAACAAGACATTGTCCAACATTTCAGCAGTCTGCAATCTTGGCCAGAAAGAACACAGGTATAGTTAGTTGCCCCGGAGAGCAAAGCTAGGACTGATAGTTATGTGAAATCAAGATTTCAGTTCAACCTGATGAATGGTTTCCTAATGATGCGAGCAATATAAAAGTGGAATGAAGCATCTCCGGAGAAGGTGAATTCTTTGGCACCAAGCTTCATGTTTGGGTCTTCTTAGAATTTGAAGTATATGATCTTTGAGATCCTATTCATTAACATCCACATAAAGTGCCCTATAGTCACAAAATATCACTGATACACCCTTATCCCAATATTAACAGCAACCAGCATTGGGATTGTACCAATAGTACTAGTGAAAGACGACTCAGTTTCCTTTTCCTGGAATACACTTGACTCATCACTTCTGAATATTTACCTAAGTACCAAAGGGAAAAAGGGTATCTTGTCTTAGATACAGACATGCCACTAGCAAATTCTTTACAGAGATCACATCATGATAACCTCTGTTGCTTAGAAATTAGCATTATATTCTAGCATGTCAGAGCTGGAAGCATCTCAGAGATCATGCAGTCTTGTTCCATTTAATGGAAGACCCAGAGAGGGGAAGGGACCTAAATTACACAGAAAAACCGGGACCAGGATCTGGAGCAGAGTTCTTCCCACTGCAACCCAAATGGCCTATTTTTTGTCATTAAACTGAAATAATTCCCCATCACCCAGCTATTCCAGAGTGACAGTACTTCTGGTCTAATGGACTTCAAGGTTCTAGGAGGTAGCCAGTCTCTGGTGGCAATTCCCTTTCAGCAGCCTAGAATGTCCAGCCATTTATAGAGATAGTTGATTTGATTATGCTTAGTAGTTACTTGTCTTAAAGGTATTATGTTCATATGGTTCCAAATTTACTGTTCTTTCCACGATGTCACTATACCTGGAACCATGGTGTTAGCCACCAGGAGCAAGATGAAGGTACAAGTGGGACTGGCAGGTAGGCTGAGCCACTGACCCATAGCTCCTTAAATTCCCTAATAGGACAGAGCCTGCAGAGGGACTGATTGGCCCAAGTTGTAAAGAGAAGAGGGTCTCAACAGGGAGATGACCACGTTGAAACAGACTGGTCTCATCCTGCTCATTCATCCCATACCTCTAATCTGACACAAAGCCCTGTTGAGTCTTCCTGTGAAATATTTATCCTGCCCAGCTCTCCCTCTCTCCTCTCACAGCAAAAAACAAACAAACAAACAAAAAAACAAAACAAAACAAAACTTGATTTGGACTTGAGTTATCCCACGTGTAGGTTACTGCCACAGGCTTTTAATTCACTTCCTCTGGGTGCAGAAATAGCCTAAACTGAAATGAGCATGTATTACATCTGGTTTTTATTTACAGCACATGTGTAAATTTTGCTGGTCTTTAAAAAAGCCTAGATTTTTACCCTTCGACTCTACGTAGTGAAAAAAAACACTGTAAGTGCCACGCAAAGACTCGCTCCAGGTCAGAAACAAGGCTGGTCACCAGAAAGAAGAAACTTGCTCAGAAAATGGAGGGGTGCCTGGGTGGCTCAGTTGGTTGAGCATCTGACTTCAGCTCAGGTCACGATCTCATGGTTCGTGGGTTCGAGCCCCGCATCAGGCTCTGTGCTGACAGCTAGCTCAGGGCCTGGAGCTGGCTTTGGATTCTGTGTCTCCCTCTCTCTCTGACCCTCCCCTGCTCATGCTGTCTCTATCTCTCTCTCAAAAATAAATAAAATATTTGAAAAAAGAGAAAAAAAAGAAAATGGATAAACAAGCTGCATTATATTTATACATTAGCATACTATCCATTAATACAAAGAAGTGAGCTACTGATGCACCCAGCAACCCAGATAAACTCAAAAGTACCATGTTAAGTGAAAGAAGTCAGCACCTGTAGTATGATTTCATTCATATGAAGTTCAAGAAGAGGCAAAATCATCTCTTGGGGATATAATTTGGGATAAGGGTTGCCTCTGATAGGGCATGGGAAGGGATACAGGGGAATGTGATAGCTGTACTTTCTAACTTGACTGGGGTATTAGTTATACATCTTTGTCAGAACTCACCAACTGTAGGCTCAACACCTGTACATTTTACTGTATGTAATTATTCCTTAAATTAAGGGAGAAAAAACAACCTACCTGCTCACGCTGTTGTAGAAAGAAGAACCCCCATGTCTGGTGAAAAACAATGGCTTCCTACCAGTCCCCTGCCCTCTCAACTTCTCACTAAAAACATCAGAAGAATTGGGGAAATTTGGAATCTCCCAGCACCATACAAAATCCGACAGAAATGCAATGCCAGAATATTTGCATTATTTCTTCTCCTTTAAAGCGCATGTTGCAGCTGGATTAAAAAAAATCATATCCTACCACTTTCCTTCTTTTCTTTTTTTAAAGATATTTCCAGACTATGATACTTTTTTTAATAAATTTTTTAAAGTTCATTTATTTTTTGTGAGAGAGACAGACAGAGAGCACGAGCTGGGGAGGGGCAGAGAGAGAGGGAGAGAATCCCAAGCAGTCTCTGCACCCTCAGCACAGAGCCTGAGGCAGGGCTCAAACTCCCGAATCGCAAGATCATGATCTGAACTTAACCGACCGACCGAGCCACCTGGGCGCCCCATATCCTACTACTTTCATTCCCTGAGCAGATGCCTGAGAAAGGGTATGAAGCTCCTTGGCCCCTCCCACACCACCTGTCCTCTGTCACTCTGGGGACATCTAGGCTTTTGGGAACAGATCTAAGGCAGCCAGAACCTCGTTTCTTAGTATCCACAGCCACCGCCAGGAGCCTCCCTTGCCAGTTTGCTTGCTGTTTAAATTTCATTTGTTTCAGAGTTAATACACCAGAGTTTTTAACGCCAAATAGGACCATAGTGCTTATTACCCAAACAACAGCTCCTGCCCGCCCTTCCCACCTCACCCCCCAGAGTCCCCAGGGCTTCCAGTTCTTTTAGCAGTTGCCTCTGTTTGCCTCCTTTTATATAAATAACGTGGTTATGTTACTCTTTCGGTCTTGTTTTTATTTGACACAGTAACTATTACTATTAACTATTGACTTCCTGCTATGAAAAATAGGAATTTTGCTCTCTCACACCCTCACCGTGGCACAGCTTTGACTACCCCTCCTTTTAGTACTGGTTGTTTATGTTAATGGGACTTCGTGCTTGCAGATGAGCCACATTAAAACAAACAAACAAACAAACAAAACTACTTCTTGTACAACTTTTTTATTTTTTCTGGAGTTAAGAGTTACCTCTTTTCATTGCTTTCATTTCTCCATCGGAGCTATGAAATTATGTCAGGGTGCTTACACAGGAGGTAATCCTCATTTTCATTTTCCTGGACTCTTCTGATCTCTTGCTCCGTCTGTACTGGGTTGCTCCCCAGGCCTGCCATACAGCTACCCATGTGGGAGTATATTCTGCAGTAGCTTCATGAGAAAGAATGCATGGAGGGTTACTATTTTGAGATCTTGAATATCTGAAAACATTTTTAGTCTTCTTTCACTCTTGAATGATCGTTTGGCTGCATGTTAAGTTCTTAGAGGAGGATGCTTTCCCTCAGAATTTTCTCAGGAGGCATCAATTACTCCACTGTCTTCTAGCTTCCCATGATCCATTGAGAAGTCTCATAACAGGGGTGCCTGGGTGGCTCAGTCGGTTGAGCGTCTGACTTCGGTTTAGGTCATGATCTCATGGTTCCTGGGTTCCGGCCCCATGTCGGGCTCTGTGCCGACAGCCAGGTCAGAGCCTGGAGCCTGTTTCAGATTCTGTGTCTCCCTCTCTTTCTGACCCTCCCCTGCTCATGCTCTCTCTCTCTGTCTCAGAAATAAAATATTTTTTAAAAATTAAGAAAAAAAAGAGAAGTCTCATAACATTTGATTTAACATTTTTTTAATGTTTATTTACTTTTGAGAGAAAGAGAGCCAGAGTGCAAGTGGGGGAGAGACAGAGAGAGAGGGAGACTCAGAATCTGAAACAGGCTCAGGCTCTGAGCTGTCAGCACAGAGGCCGACATGGGGCTCGAACTCACAAATTGCGAGATCAAGACCTGAGCTGAAGTTGGACGCTCAACTGACAGAGCCACCCAGGCGCCCCATAACATTTGATTTTTGATCCTTTCATTATAACCCCCCACACACACACACTTAGGATACTTTTAGGATCTCTGGTTTTCAGAAATCTCATTACACTATAATTTGGTGGGCCATTTCAATCTGAAAATTCAAAGGAACTGTGCTACATTATTGCTTGATAAGTTCATCCTTTACAGCTACAGTACTGAAAATGCAGACACTTGAGGGTCTCTCAATGGAAGTACCAGTGGGCTTCCTAATCACCACAGAGCGATGCCCTCTAGTCTTTAAGACCTATAAGTGCACACAGAGTTTCCGCTCACCTTTTTATGCCTCTCTTGTAAATATGAATGGACATTCAAGAATGATCAGATGCTCAGGAAAGACTCTAACACAAGAGCCAAAACTCTGAGTTCGTAAAAAGTAAGTTGGAGAAAATGAACACAATTCAGATATGATAATAAACCTTTATCCCCTCAAAGATAGGAAAGATGTTACATCGATGAAATAAAAACAGGATGCTATGAAAAATGAACAATTATAAAGAACAAGAGACAGCCCTTGGAAATTAAAAATATTGTAGCTAAAACAAATCTTGTTATTTTACATATTTTCTCTTAAATCAGTCACTTCCCTTCCCTCCTCCCCCCCCCCAAAAAGAATCCTCCAATCTCCTGCCTGGAGATTAGCTAGTAGCCTTCAGGAACTTCTGGTGCAGGAAGGCAAGTTGGAAGGATATCTCATAGTTTGGGATGTAGATAGACTTCCACTAATTCTCTCCATTTTATTCTTCTGTCTTTCTTGAATTCTGATTAATCTAATATTGGACCTCCTGGGCTGTCTTTAATTCTATTTTTCCTTTAGTAAATTTTTTTCTTTTTGTTCTGCTTTCTGGGAAAATTTCCTCAACTTTACTTTTGAATCCTTTTAAAGATTTGGGAGGGGATGGCAATAAGCATATGAGTTAAATCCATCACCACTATCAAATTACAGAGCATCTCTGCTACTTCAAAAGAAAGACCATACTCATTAGCACTCGCTTCCCAGTACTCCCAGCCTTTGGCAACCACTAATCTACTTTCTGCCTCTCTGAAGTTGCCTATTTTACACATTTCACATGAAAGGAATCGTATGTGGCCTTCACGTCTGGCTTCTTTAATTTAGCATAATATTTTTAAGGTTCAGCCATGTTGTAGCATCTATCAGTACCACATTCCTTCTTGTGGCTGAAAAAAATTCCATTGTATGGATATACTACATTTTGTTTATTCAGTCATCAGTTTAGGGACATTCGCATTATGTACACCTTTTGGCCATAAATAACACTGCCATAAACATTCATGTGCAAATTTTGCACTGACATATATTTTCATTATCCTGGGTACATACCTTGGGATGAGACTGCTGGCTTTGTTTAGCTTTGTAAGGAACTGCCAAGCTGTTTTCCAAAGCAACTGCACCATTTTACATTCCCCCCAGCAATGCACAAAGGTTCCAATTTTTCTACATCCTCACTGACACTTGTTGTCTATCATTTTTATTATAGACATCTTGGCAGGTGTGACGTGGTGTATCATTGTGGTTTTGGTTTGCATTTCCCAATGCCTACTGATCTTGAGCTCCTTACACATGTTTATTGGCCATTTGTATATCTTCTTGGGAGAAATGTCTATTTACAGTTTTTGTTCATTTTTAATTGGGTTGTCTTTTTGTTGTTGAGGTCTAATAGTTCTTTTTATATCCTGAACACAAGTCCCTTGTTAAATATATGATTTCCAGATATTTTCTCCCATTCCATGCATTGTCTTTTCACTTTCTTCCTGGTGTCTTTGAAGCACAAAGTTTTTAAATTTTGGTTAAGTCAACTTTATCTTTTTTTTAGTTTGTCTTGCTTTTGGTGTCACAACTAAGAAAGCTTTACCTAATCCAAGGTCATGAAGATGAACTCCTTTGTTTTCTTCTGAGTCTTATAGTTTTAGCTCTAATATTTAAGTCTGTGATCCACTCTGAGTTAATTTTTGTATATTCTGTGAGGTAGAGATTCAACTTCATTTGTTTGCACGTGGATATCGAATACTCCCAGCACCATTTCTTTAGACGCTATCCTTTTCACATTGAATTGTCTTGGTGCCCTTAGGTTTTCAACCGTGTCATTAGTTGAAAAGTGACTGACAAAGGTCTTTAAAATATAATATGCCTAGGGTTACCTGGGTTAAGCGTCTGACTTCGGCTCAGGTCATGGTATCACAGTGAGTTCAAGCCCCACATGGGGCTCTGTGCTGACAGCTCAGAGCCTGGACCCCACTTCGGATTCCATGTCTCCCTCTCTCTCTGCCTCTCCCCTGCTCGCACTTTGTCTCTCTCCTTCAAAAATAAATAAACATTAAAAAAAATTTTTTTTAACAAGATAATATATCTAATTTAGGCAAGGGTGAGGGGAAATCTTACACCATGCTAATGGGAATACAAAAGAAATGCAGCCTGTAAAGGGCAATTCACCATGCACATCCAAATTTGAAATATATACACTTTGATTCAGGAATTGTACTTCTAGGAATTTATTTCAAGGGAGCTAATTGTACAAAGATGTTATGCATGGTGGTGAACAACTGGAAATAACTTAAATGGCTGTGAGCAGGAGACCAGGAGAATAAATTATGCCACATCCATACAATGAAATATGATGCAGACTATAAAAATGATGGAGATAAAACAAATTAACAAATAAATATGATGGAAACCTAGATTTATTGATTTGGAGCAATCTATTGCTAGGAGAAAAAGAAAAGCACGCCACAAACCACCACTTATAGTAGGATTCCATTTATATAATATTACATATTTTACATATGCGTCTACATTCATAGAGACAGTTTGGGAAATATTCACAAAAATGTTAACAGTGGTTGCCGCTAGGTCATGGGATTTTGGCTGGCTTGTATTTTCTTCTTTATACTTTTTTGCATTGCATGAATTTGCTACATGAATATGTATTGTCTTTATATTCAGAAAAAGAAAAGCTATTTTCATTTTGTAGAAGAATGTCCTCAAGGAATGTATATTGTGGAAGGCTCCTCAGTGGCATGGAAATGTGTTCATAATATATTGTTAACCAAAGAAAAGCAGGTTCCAGTATCACCCTTATCAAAAAATTTTAATGTAATATATACAGCATTTCCTAGGTACTATGATACTTCTTTTCACTCCTTGCTATTTCTGAAATAAGGATGTCTCGCATAATCGGTATGAATATTTAATGTAGGGGGCTCCCCCCTCCCCACCCTCCTGGAAAGCTGTTATTAATGAGACCCTCCTGGAAAGCTGTTATTAATGAGATGATGCTTGCGGCAATCTGAGACTTGAGAAAGTGCCATATGTGTGTAGAGAAAAGACTGGAGGAATAGACACCAAAACATGAGCAGTGCTTAGCCCGGAGTTGAGATGTTAATTTTCTTCTTTTCGTTAAATATAGTTTCCAAGTTTTCTATAGTGTGTGCATAGATAAACATTAAAAATAATAATAAGCCACCCAGGAACCTGACTGCTCTGCTTTTCAAGGAAGAAGTAGAGTGGAACTTAATGGCCTTTACCAAAGGAAGAGCCTAGCAAATTAGGGAGCACCTATACTGCCAGAGTCGTGTCAGAGACTAGCGTGAGGAAGGAGTACCTTGCATGCCCACCAAGGGGCCCTGGCCAGGCAGGAGCTGGCAAAGCAAGCTTGAGAACAGATGGAAAGTTCAATCAACAGGAACAGGACTCTGAGATCAGTCTTAGTACTGCGTGGACAAGGACATCCCTGTGAGGTAGGAGAGGGTCCAGATGGTCAGGATGCTGGCTAATTATGGAGGAGAGGGGTGCCCAACACTGTGGGGCCATGCAGATATTTTCCAGGCCAGCTCAGGGACACATTCCCAATTCCTCAAATGACACCAAAGACTAAGTCAAATGGAAAATGAGCCCACCCCTTTTGAGAGTGAAAACTTATATAGGTTTGGGTGAGCCCTTCTCTCAGCCAAAGGTGCAGGGTCCCTCCAGGAGATGAAGGACATGGAGCAGAGGTGAAGAACTGATGGCCACGGGAAAACTTCAACAGCCTCTGGGGAGGCCAGCAAGCTCTGGGGTCTCTGTTTAGGGTAAGGGAGGGACTTGGACTTTTGGCGACTGTGCCCAGGACACAGAGAATGCCAGGCACCGTGCCAGGTAGGAGCTTTGCCCACATGACCATGTGTAATCCTCATAGCAGTCTCCTGATGAGCAACCTGAGGCTCAGAGAGGTTATGTGGTTTGTACAAACGCACACAGCCAATTAGTGATAGAACACAGTTCCCAACTCAACAGAGTCCCTCTCTGAAAAGGGAAAATCTGAGCGGAGTTAACACTCATACTAAATATAAATATTGGTTTTTTTTTTTTTACAAAAAATATGCATAATAGACAGGCGGACAAAGGCTGCAAGGATATATGCCTTAATGGTGTAATGGTGGTTATGTCTCAGTGGCAGGAATTTAAATTAAAAATGTTTTTTTCTGGACTTTGGTGTTTTGATTTTTTCTTTTTTTTCCTTGCTTTCCAATTCCTCCATGATGAGCACGTAAATCTTCTTAAAGCAGAGAAAACAAGACATTTTTTTCAGAAGCAGTTGTGAGGACTAGTGGATCAAAGTAACGAGACTGAATTATAGTGAAACCTTAATGACAGAGAAATCCAGGTTCTTACTGGCTACATGAGTTCCACTTGGCTTCACTGAACCTGTTTCCTAAACAATAAAAGGGGATTATAATCTTGTCCCAGCGAGCTGTTGCCAGGATTAACTGAGATGCAATGTACATGAAAGTCTCAAGCACGGTACTTGGCATAAGGATGGTGTTTAATAAACATTAAACTTGACGAGTCATAGCTTTTCACGCTGCACCAGGAAGGCCCAGCACCTACAGCTGTTTCAGGGAGCGGAAAGGAATCTGGTTTCTTTGGCAGGGGCCCCTTACTGGACCTATAGCTGCCGACACACCTGACACTCTCCCCGCCTCTGTTCTTATCATCTGGAGACTAATTGGATCTCATTCCTTACCCCATTTTCACCTATTTGCCTCTCTTTCTCTGTTTCAAAAATCTCAGCTGCCTAGACAGTAGTTTTGAATACGTGTGACATCATTTTCAACATAACACACATTTGCAGAGCACCTGTGTCCTAAAGATGGCCCCGGGCTTCTACTCTCCGTACCCTCAGAAATATTTGTATGAGCTCACAGTCTATTTGAGAATCTAGGTCCTTCAGCTCCCATTTGTAGTCTGACTGCTGTAGCAGGTACACAAAGGGTGTGTGGAAACCCAATAGGCAAATTTACCAGCGTACGCACATATGCACGGGAGAGCAGGGGGAGAAGTATTTAGTATTTAAAGAACAATGATCTCATGCGTCAGCTTCATATACTGTCTTTACTAAAGAGAAAATGTGCCCGTTCTGCTAAACTGGCTTCAAAGCCAGTCAAACGAACGCTCCAGTGGGGCTGTTTCCTCCCGTCTTCAGATTTATTAAATTCTGTTCACAGCCACAAAGTTTGTGGAAGGCGCCGGTCATCTCATGATGTTGCTGAGGCAGTGGGGTGGAACAGGGCCAAGGAGTTACAAACTAGCTCAGAGAGTTCTCCTCGGACATTTTGGAGCTTCCTGGAATACACATTCTGATTAACAGACAGTTTTAGGACTCCAATGAGTGCCCAAGCTGGGCATTATTTGGCAGATTTTTTTTTTAACTTATTAGGCAAACACTAACTTTGATGGGAGCAAAAAGAGTCACCCATAGTTCAGACTCTGTAAGAAACTAAGTGGTTTTCACTTTTGCTTATTCTCTTTCAGCCCTTGTTCAAATTCATAAATCCCTGAACATGATGATAATTGTAGATTAGACACAATTATATATTCTACTTCTTTCTCACACCCAGATGCAGACTCAGAATGATGTTAAGCACGGCAACATTCAAAAGTAGGGCACTGTGACAACAGCCCCTTCAGGCCTGTGGACTGACAGTCCAGTGGAAGATGTTGGCAGGGCACGCAGACACACCCTGTTCCGCCTGTGTTATTTATGCCTCTGGCAGTGAAGCCCCTGACAAAGAAGCATGTCACTGGAACACATGCTCTTTGTTCACAGAGGTGCATGCCAGCACCGGCTGTGTCAGAAGGGACAGTACCCGGTTTGTAGTCTCTCCTCCTTTGGCTCTTTTGCTTTCTTTTTATTTGCTTGCACATTGTGGCTATGTTTATTAATTACTTTGTAGCTTAATCTTATAAAACAGACATTTATCCTGTGAGCTATGTACTATGTATCATGGGGAAAGAGGCCTTCATACTCTTGAGTTGGTTATAGAGGACAGGATCTCAAGATTTGCCCCCTTTCTCCCTAAGGATCAGTACCACCTCTCCCATGAGTCACCAGGTCACCGCTGTCTCTAGCCCAGAGCTACCATGTTCCAGTCTCCTTCAGCACCTCTCCCTTACCTGTGAGAAGGCACCTGCATGCCGTGTGCTATTAAAGGCTGGCTACAAAGGCTCTCAACCTACTATTCCAAGCAGGCCCCATGCTATGACTTCATTCCAGTCGGACTGATGGTGTAACAGAAAAGATGGCAGACTTTGGACATAGACTCATCTGGGTTTAAATCTTAGCTCTACCTCTTGTTGGCCATGGAGCTTAAGGACCCAGAGCTTCAGTTCCTCATCTGTAAAATGATTAAAACACAATTAGGGCGCCTGGGTGGCTCAGTCGGTTAAGGGTCCAACTTCAGCTCAGGTCATGATCTCGCAGTTCAGGGGTTCGAGCCCTGCGGCCTGTTCTGTGCTGACAGCTAGCTCAGAGCCTGAAGCCTGCTTCAGATTCTGTGTCTCCCTCTCTCTCTGACCCTCCTCTGCTCATGCGGTCTCTCTCTCTCAGAAACAAATTTTAAAAAACACAATCTACTTCACAAGGTTGTTTGAAGATTACATGAGAAAGAACATACTCAAGCCTTAAAAGTGGATGGCTCAATTATTGCTTGTTAGCTCATGTAACTGATTTGCTAGTTTTTCATAAAAGCCTTTATCTCATGGCCCTGTGGTTCCCATAACCTTATAGATACAGACCTCCTGTGGTATCCTGAAGACTACTTCCCTCACAATTTTTTGGTCACAGATTTGCCTGCTAAGAATAACATTTTACACACAACACTCAAAAAACAATGTGCTATAAAGCTTTTGCCTTTTCCCCAAAGGCTTCTAAATTTGCTTTGAAATTGTAACTCATTGATATAGGTGGTTTTGTTTGCCACTAAATGAACTCAGGCAAAATGGAAGGGATTGAGTCTTCATTTCAAGAAAACCTTAGGTTAATGCATGGAACTGTGCGTTTTTCTCTTTCATAGGTTGGCAATCTCGTCTATTAAGATCGTATCTGATTTGACACATGGCATATTTACTTATTTTAAGTTTAATACACCCTGAAGTGACTCCCCAGAGGCCTGCAAAACAAACTTAGTGCTCTAACCCTGGCTCTCAGGGTGCTGTCTGAGCCGGACCATTACAAAGGCTACCTGCCAAGCTTGGCCAAAACGCAGCCCATCGAGAATTTACACACCTCGCAGGGGTGCCCTGAGGAATAAATGAGATAAAAGTTTGCAGGAAAACTTCGTTAAAACTCCGAGACATTAGAAATGCTAATTGCTGCCTCGCTAGCCCAGGTTTAAGTGTTAGAAAACCCAGGGAGATTCTCCGAAACTTGGGGACACTCGGTCCCTCTGTGGCTCTGGCGGTGGCGGGCGCCGGGGCTCCTCGGTGCCCGCAGGCCCGGACGGCCAACTCCGCCTGGTGCCGCGCGGTGAGACGCGGGCCGGCCTCAATTCCGCCCCCGACGGGGGTCCCCGCAGCACAGCTCTCCCCCGCCCCCGCCCCAGGCCAAGGGGAGCGGGGTTCGCGCTGTTGGCTTCGCACCGCGTGAGGAAGGGGAAGGCAAACCCGAAAACCCCTATCCGTGCTTCCTTCACGTCTCCCGACTTCGCGGGCGTCGGGCTGGCCTGGTGGGGCCTCCGAGGACCCACCTGGCTTTAAAGAACCCCCGCAGCCCGACTGTACAGTCTCCCCGAAGCCCTCCGGGCAAACGTCCAAGCGCGGGTCGGAGACCCGCCTCCCGGCGCGACAAGCTGGGGCCCCGGGGGGCTCACTCGGCTGCGGGCGGAGAAGCCCCCGAGGAAGGTCTTACATCAGCCACCCCACGTGCAGTCGGAGGGAGGGAGNCCCGTGAGTAACTTGGCTCCGGGGGCTCCGCTCGCCTGCCCGCACGCCGCCCGCCGCCTGGGACCGCGCCGCCGGCCTCTGCCGCCAGCAGACCCCTTCCGACGGCCCTCGCTGTGCAGGCCGGGACGCCTCTCCCCCCTCCGCCCCCGCCGCGGAAAGTTAAGTTTGAAGAGGGGGGAAGAGGGAAACATGGACATGAAGAGGAGGATCCACCTGGAGCTGAGGAACCGGACTCCGGCAGCTGTAAGCAGAGCCCCCGTCGAGCGCCCTCTCCCCCCCGATGACTTGCATGTAATGGTGGCCACCTGCGGGGCCCGGNCGCGGGGATTAACTCTTTGGCGTCCGCGGGCCCCCGCGGCCGTCTGGTGAAGGCAATGGGGTGGGGGAAAGCAAACTTTGAGCTCCTCGCCCGCCGGGGTCCTTTCTCGGAGGAGCGCGTGTGCGTGTGGCCGGCGGCGAGGGAGGGAGGNCCGTTCCCCACCCCCGTTCTTAAAAGGGCAACGTCAGGCGGCCGCCTCCGCCCGGGCTAGGCAGCAGGGCTACGGGCGGGCCTCGGCTGGGTTCGCGGTCCCGGCGGTCTCTGTCCCCGCACGTGCTCCGGGGAGGCCGGCACTCGCCGCTGCGGCCGCGTGAGCGGCGAGCGGGCCTTTGAGAATCGCATCTTTCTTCTCTACCCCTGCCCTCACGGCGGTCGGGCGTGGGGCCATGTTCCCCGGCGCCCGCGCGGTATGGCCGCGTCTCCGCCAGACCGGGGCCTCCGGTGAGTGGCGTTCTCTGGTTCTGGGGAAGTCCTCCCACCCCGCCCCAGTCGAGCGATGGGCGCGCGTCGTGGAGTCAGGTAGCTGTGGGTAATAAGTTGCTAACTTGTGGAAATTTATAAACCAGGGTTCGCCTGGTGTCACCACAAGTGGGGTACCGGGTGGGTCGCCCCGAACGGCGCCCCGTGCGTCCCCAGAGGACCTGAGGGGGATGGGCGTCTCAGCTTGGCACCCCGGGTTTTAAGGTTGAGGTTTGACCAGAGCCGTCCCTTCGGTCCACAGTCAGACATTTTGTGTCGGCCACGTGCTAGTGTGATGAACGGTTAAGCCTCCTCGCACCCTAAAACTTGAAGAGTTGTGTTCCCTTTTTGAGTTGTTAATTGCATACCTTTGCGTTATTACTGCGTAGCTGCACCTTAGTGCAGTGTGGAGTAGTTGGATTTAGCCAAAATTTCTAAAAGCATGCACATAGATCTTAAAACCGCTTTAAAGTCTAGAATTTGAATTCTTTGTCCGCAAACTAAAGGGCTGTTAAAGTACTCTGGAAGAGCAGTGTTCCTCCCATTAGGAAAGCACAGCTGGGATGATCCCACTGTATGGACTTTTTTCACATACGATATCTGGTATGTTCCTCTTTAGAAATAGTATGTATATAGGTTCAGGTTTTAACTTTTCAAGTAATCCGCTTAGGCCTTACACTCTTGCCAAAGACAGGCCAGAGTCATGTGATTGTTTCATTAACATTAAATTAGAAGTCAGTTTATCCTTGGCACTATCCCCGTCGCAAGAACTCAAAAGCAGCAGGTGATTAGTGGCTAGTGTATTGGACAGGACTACCCTACAGCAGTCCACTGGTTTTTAAATAAATATTTGAGTACCAGTATTACGGCAGGGCCTGGAAAAGCAGGGTGAACTAGACAAAGAGCAGCCCCTTTCATTCTGAAGCCTCAGAACCCGGTGGTGCCTGTTGCACTGGTGCAATTCAGGGGCCTTGGGAGTTTGCTGGGAGCCTGCCAAGGTTGGGGGATAGGTAAAAAAAAAAAAAAAAAAAAAAAAAAAAGGCTGCCCTAGGGAACCTGAGGAGGAGACAGAGACAGCAGGAGTCAGGTTCTTAAGAAAGGAAAGCTTTGACCTTAAACTGAAGGCTTTTCAGGAAAAAAAAATGCTGTGGATTTTGAAGGAAATTCTCAAAGAGGAGTTAAACAGTGTTTTGCACAAAAGAATCATGCTTGAAGCAAATGAAAAGTTCGAAGATGACGCCTTTATCAGTCACATGGCTATTAGGGTTTGTTGTGGGGCCAGCAGTTACAGAGTAAGTAGGCTTGGCCTCTGGGATCCAGCAGGCCCTTGTCATTTGGGAAAAGAAAAAGAACCTTTCTTCATATCACCCTTTCATGTTATGTAATATGGACAGGAGGCTCTTAAATGCATGCATGGCATCCCGTGGTTGACTTTAATATTATCAAGTGAGAAGTAAGACTTTGAGGAGGGTGAGGGTTTAATCACAAATGTTTTTTGGAGGTGGTTTTTTTTTTTTTTCTTCCTTTGGACCAGATGGGCTTTTATTTGTGTGTGGCTTTGTTTGGTTTTTGTTTGTTCTGAGTTTTTTTTTTTGTTTGTTTTTTTTTTTTGGAGGTTTGAGCATGTCCCTGGTAACACTTTTACCTTCTTGTATTCCTTGGCCAGAGTACATGAGACCAAGATAATAGGTTTAGTTCCCCTATGACTATATCCTTATTCCTTGTAAAACAAGTATGCACGTTTCTTTAAGAGGGGACTTGCAAAGAAATGTATACTTCAGTTTTTTTCTAAGACCAAAAGAGTTCTTGATATCAGGTGTATTTTCTTAGTGGACAAAATGGCTAAGATAGCATTTAAAACTAATCCACATAAAGAATAGAGATCACCATTTAAAACTATACCCAAAGATAAGAAATACTTTATACAAAATATTTGTAGTGTCCGTTAACTTCACTTAGAGCAAATTGTGCAGTGCTACAACGTACTGTATACACTAGAGAAATTGGTAGTATTTTCAGATGTGAAATGGACACTGGCATTCAGTAGTGAGATGTAATTTAGTTATGTTCCAAAATGGGAAAAATAGGTGTTCTTTATGTGAGGCTTTCATCCTTCCATTACACCAAACATGGCACTCTTTTCCAGCACCTCATTAACTATGCATCTAGGGACAGTTAGCCTTGATGTTAGTTAGCTGTTTGAGTTTTCCGTTCAAAGTTAGAAAGCCCGGCAGGTCCGTGGTTCACAGTGGATGCCGTGGGGGACTCCGGTGGGGGGTGTGCGAAGACGAAGCACTTCCCACCCATCATGAGAGTAGTCTTTCCTTAAGAGATGCATTTCCGTTTTCCCCACTTTTATGCCTTTAAAAATTTTTTCCCCAACTTTTACCATCTTGTGTCTACTAATGTAATTTTGAGCACAATGGGATCTTCTGATTAGTTGCTATGCAACTATGGTTTTTTTCATGTTATAAGTATTGTATCTAAATTGAAGAAAAAATTAGGTACAGATAAGCCAAAAATACTAGATATAGATAAACAAAAATGGGATGGGCATGTGTGAGATTTTTATCATCTAGACATTCTGGTGTATAGTCTACCAGAATGTTTATTTTCTTCCAAAATGAAATTCTGTTAATGCGGATATTATCTTCTTACATAGAGTAAACTTCTTTATCTCTCTGTCGCTGTTAACTTACAATCTTACTGTTAATGTCTGCATAGATCATAATTTATGGGGTGGTTAGAAGGGTTTTTGCCCCTTTAAATAGTACTGAAATGAACTTCTTGTAATAAGAATTTCAGTCTTCTGTCAAATGGCTGTCTATAATGGTTCCTTCCTTTACCTACCCACCAAAAGGATATGAGTTTTCCTTCTTTCATGTTGACAGTCCTGTCACCTAAACACAATTGAGTACCACTAATACAAATTTGTTCCACTGTCATGTTGAAAACATTTTAAAATAATGGTAAGGTAGAAGGTTTGAACATTGGTTAACTCAGAAGAATAGAAATTGGCAAGGATGGCAGAAGTTACTTTTTCTACATTTTTGGATTCTTTTACTTACTGCAATAACCATGTATTACTTTTCTAATTAAATGAGTTGATAACTCTATAATTCGTCCATACCTTTACTCCTCCTGTTATAATTAGAGAAGATCACCCAAGCAATTTAAACCAGGTAGGTTCTGTGTTGTGTTGTTTTGTTTGAGTAGCCAGGAGAGTGGGAAGTGAGAGCAAGTTGGAGACGGTGAAAGGAAAATTGCTGGACTTTCTCTGACCCCTAGCACTAATTGCCATAACATGGCTATAGTATAGTTCAGGTTTTTCAGTGAAAAAGTACTAGAAAACAGTAGTTTTTCTGATAGTTGCAGAAAACTAAAACAAGAGTTAAATAGGAAATAATATGGATTACTTTCAGTTAAGTGTTTATACTGAATTCATGTTTGAAGAAAGAATCTAGTTTAATTAGAAAATGGTGGATGACGAGTGAATTGGCCTTAAAAGTCCACCTATCTTCAAGCAGAAGGCCAGTTAACTTTATCTTGGACCAAACAGCTCCTTCTGACTTGTACACACAAATATACAAGTGCCTGCCCAATCTTCCTTCCTTAGATAGAAGCTCTGGGAGGATTTGGAACATCAAAAGGAGAAGCTGGGACCTTTTTTTTTTTCTTGATTAGAATCTCTCATTTATTCTGAACCTAGATTGAGAGGCCACAGGATTATCTATCCCCAACTCCCTCTCTTCCCCAGTTGTTATCTTCCTTGCAGGTGAGTCAGGATCCCTTCATAGTCAGCAAGGTGTAGGGCTGTAGGGGAGGCTTAGTTTTCTCAAATGCTGCTGGCCCCATGCCTGAGAGCAGATCCTTTTACCATGCTACTGTTTAGAGCTTTAAACAGGCTGGAAGAAAGCTGCTGAGGGTTGGCTTTCCAGACCGGTCATCCTTAGGCTTAGTCCCAAGTGGAACCCACCTGTGGCCTCTGCTTTCCTCAGTGATTCCCGCTCTGTTCCCATTCCTCAGTGGCTGGTCCTCCTACTGTGCCTCTCTGTTCTGGTGGATAGCATGCTTTACTACATCTTCCTGGAAAGGTCAAGGGGTATGCCTTCTCTGTTGAGCCATACAATCCTCTGTCCTACTCACCTCAGTAAATTGTTACCTTCTTCTCATAGAGAAAATTAAAGGTCTCAGGTGTGCTTTCCCTGAACTTCCTGCTCTCCTGCTTACAAGCTCCCCTACACCTGTATCCATCCTGGCCTTCTCCATAGGAAGCGCTTCCTGCCTCCAACAAGATAGAATGATCTATCTCATTTTTAATATGCAGTTCTTAGTGTTGTGGTTGAACATCAACTTTTTAAATGTGATGATCTGTGTTTTTTATGGCTTGTCTGTTTTTTGTCCATGCTTTTGGGTTATTTTTTCTCACTTAGCTTAAAAACAGTATCCTCAAGCAAAAGATAAGTAAATGCAAATACCTAAAATTTTCATATATACAGAAAGATCACGTTCTGGATATATGTTTAAATACTTAAAAAAGTGTTTAACAGGTTGGTTGCCATTTTAAGTAAGGAACTCAACTCAGTAACAGAGACTCTAACGTCTATATTCTTTTATCTAGCAATAGATTGTGAGAAGAGAATCCTAATTACAAAAGAAATTTTACTGAAGATATTTTGCCATTATTATGATAGGGAAAATTAGAAGTATATTCAACCGGATTGTAAAGTAATTTGTGGTACATCCATATACTTTAATGTTTTTAGCCATTTAAAAATATTGAGTCGTTATGCTGAGTAATAAGAGTTTTATCTTACTATATTTGAAATATACAAAGGAAGACTGAACTTATATACCAAAATATTAATACTGACAAACATAAATATTCCTTGCATTGATGTGATTATGCTTGTGATCTGAAAGAGGTTCTCTTTATTATATCCAGGTTTTCTTTTGTATCATCTGCTCAGTCCCCTACAATCCTGACACAAATCCTGATATAGTACTCTGACAAGCCTGCAACCAGTTTTCCTCATTTAACAGTTGTGAAAGCTCTTTCTCATACTGAGATATAGTGGTAACTAAAACAGACATCACCCTACCCATCATGAAACTTGAAGTCTAGCAATGACTTTTAAAATCTTTATTCTTTAATAAATTAACACCATCATTGAAATGCTAAGTAAGTTTAGAGAGCAAGGTCTCCCAGCCACTCACTTTCTCTTCCTGAGAGTTTCTGTACTTATAAGAAAGTGAATGTGTGGTCTATTACATAAATGACAATACCCCCGCACCCCTTGTGCCCATTTTTCATCCCACAGTGTATCCTAGGAATAAGTCCCTTGTTGATGGGCATTTAAATTGTTTTCTAAGTTTTCAGTCCTTTTTTCAATAACTTCTCATGCCTTATTTCATAAGCCTTTACATGTGTTTGAAACTACTACTTTACCATTGGTACCACTCCCAGTTTTTCTCGGGTCTCTCTTTCAGGATCCTCAGGGTTCTGTCCTTGGTTCTCTTTTCAGGAATTCCATCCTTCCACTATTGTTTCTGTCCTGATGACTCCAAATACAGTACTGACCACCTACCTCCACGCCAGACCACATTCCCAAGGGAACCTTAAACTCAGTAGCCGTCCTGGTATTCATTACATCCACCCCTCAGAAAGCTGTTACTGCTTATTTCCATCTAGCTGCATGGCTCCCATTTCTGTAAGCCAGAACCTCAACTCCCCTCCATCATCTTCCATACCCAGCAACTAAACATGCAGATTTGAACCTTTAACATTTTTTTTCCTCCCAGTTCCTTCCTCTTGATTCCTGTTCTGCTGTTTGGTTCAGCAAACATGTTTTAATTCACATTTGAATCTTCATGGTAGTTTTTGATGACCCTAGTTAGGGTAGAATCTTACAGTTGAAAGAAATATCCAAGAGGTGTTTTCACACAGTGACCTGGGAGGCAATATGACTACTGCTAATTCCCCTTTACTTGGCTTTTGGCATATAAGTGTCATTCTGTATAATTTGGATCTTCTGTCAGATAGAGTCATAGAAAATCCCCCAAACCAAGTGAGAACATTTTAGTTGTAGTTCTGTGTTAGGTGTGTGGGCAATTACAGTTGACTATTTTTATGATTTGTTGATTTTACTTTAAAAAAAAAATACAAAAATACATGCTTATAAAAAGTTCAGTACATATATGAACAAACAGCCGAGGTAGGTCCCTGTCATACCCCTACTCCCTTTCCCCAGAGATTACTTTTTTAGCATTTAGTACCTTCCAGGTGCTATTCCTCTGCAGCTCCCATGCGGTGTGTACTGTTATCTCTACTTTGCAGATGAAGAGCTTGAGGCACAGAGAAGTTAAGTGAGTGTTCTGAGATCACAAAGCCTGTAAGTGGTAGAACCAGGATATGACCTCAGGCATCTGTTTGTAGAGCCCACCTCTCTCTCATTTGACACCTTAAGTTTTCAGAAATGCTTATTTTCCTTAAAAATGCTGGGGAAATGGCAGAGATGTGTGAAGAAATGTGGAGTGAAGGAAAGAAAGACTTAAAGGTGTAATAGGCCTGCATGCATCCTAACTGAAACCAGGGCTTGTGAGGAGGAAGTAGACCACCGGGTAGGGAGAAGTTGTGGTGTGTTGTGGGTATCACGACTCTAAATCTGTTTCCTTCTCTGTATATGGGGGAGGGTGTTGTGATGCAAAAATAATGAGTAAGTTCTCTGTAAATGATAGCAATTACCAGAGTACTATCCTTGGATTTTACACTGGAGGATGAAGACCTTACTAGCTCATATTCTCATTTTAGAACTTTGAGCATCTTCCTTCCATATAGCTGCTTGATTACTGCTATCAAACATGGTAGATTCACTGCAAGAATGCCTTTGGCCGTTACTTTGCCGTTAATTCTAATTTGCATCACTGTAAATTGACCAAAACATGTTAAGAGTTGCAAGTTTCAGAGTCAGCTACAGAGCAGAAATGGAATAGGGATTATCATGGTAGATATTCACAGGCTCTTTATTAGTTGATCAGCATTTAAAATCATGGGGCACCTGGCTGGCTCAGTCAGAGTATGCGACCCTTGATCATGAGGTTGTGAGCTCGAGCCCCACTTTGGGCTTAGAGCTTTACTTAAAATAAACTAAAATCTTCAGATGTGATACTCTTAGGGATTGGAATTCTGAATTTCAGGATCCACAAAGGAGAAAAGGAATCTTGGGAAAAGGAATGAGGTAGATACAGTTTCTTCTCTTGTATCTTAAGAACTGTACTTTCTCTCTCTGGAAAGTCAAGCACTTAAATCTTTATACCATGGTGTAACATTCCATCCTTGGTATCTATTAGTATATTGTTACTAAAGGCTTAATCATTTTTCATTTATTTATAACTGTGATCTCGGTCTAAATGGAGGTTGCCCCTGTATGTGGGTGTTTTTGCTGGGTGTTTGTGGTTGTAGTTTTTGCTTCTTTATTTTATGTATGTTTTTGAAAGCTTTTTTTTTTTTTCTTTTTTCTTTTTTTCCCTTTGTCATTCACAGGTTCGAGAACTTGTTCTGGACAATTGCAAATCAAATGATGGGAAAATTGAGGGCTTAACAGCTGAATTTGTGAACTTAGAGTTCCTCAGTTTAATAAATGTAGGCTTGATTTCAGTTTCAAATCTTCCCAAACTACCTAAATTGAAAAAGGTAAGTCCCTTTTTCTTTAGCAGTAAAAGAGAGAACATTCTGAGAAGGGAAATATATATGATTTTACTTGTAAGGAAGCATTTAGTGTAGCAGAAAGCACATGGCCTTTGGAACTGGGCATATTTGGGATTGAACTCCAGCTCTATCATTTCCCTGATGGGTAATCTTCTGCAAGTTACTTAAATCTAAGGCTCAATTTCCTCACCTGTTAACTGGTGCTACCACCTGACCTTATGGAATTGCTGTGATGTTTGGAAATAGTACATGTTGGATGATCAATAAATAGTGATGAAGAATAATTATTTTGTGAATAAGTTACTAATTGCTATAAATTTGTTGATATAATGTTAGCTCTGTATGGATGCTCTCGTTTAGGAACCACAGGTGCCTCTCACCCTTCATGTTTTATGCTTGTTGATTAAGGGTGAGTTTCAGTAAAGACTTCAGATTTGTAGTCTGTGATAATTCAAGACCATTACGTATTCTTAATGAGAAACAAAGTTTAAAATGTGTTGTGATTAGGGGCACCTGTGTGGCTTAATTGGTTAAGCATCTGACCCTTTATTTTGGCTCAGGTCATGATCTCACAGTTCATAGGCTCAAGCCCCACATTGGGCTCAGTGCTGACAGTGCCGAGCCTGGCTGGGATTCCCTCTTTCCCTCTCTGTGTGTGTGCCTTGCTTGCACGAGCACATGCACACTCTTTTTCTCTCTCCTTCAAAAAAACAAACAAACAAACAAAAAAAACCATTAAATAATAAAATGTGTTGTGACTGCAAGAATTCACTATAATGAAGCTACTGTATCTCCCTATCCTAACTGATGGTTCACTGTTCATACTTTGTTGGTCTAGTTATAAGCCAATCACTGCTTCCCACCCCCCAACCCTACCAATTTAAAAAAAAAAAAAAACCCTCAAGGAAAATGTTTTCTCACGTCCTTGTCCAGGTACCTGTCACAGAGCTCCAGAATGTCAAAACTGGAAGAAACTTTGCTCTTCTAGTCTAGTTCATTATTTGTAAGGATAGCAATAGACCCAAAAAGGTATAGTAACTGGCCTAAAGCCATCTACAAAAGAGGTTTGTACTAGAGCCAAAACTAGAACCCGTATCTCCTATTTCCTAAAACATGCCTTTTATATTGTATAATAAAAGATATGTGGTCATGTAAATATTGCAGAATTTTCCACTGTTCTGTGTTCACTTTATTAGGCAGTGTAAGCAGAACTTTCATCTAAAAGTACACATAGAATCTGTAATCAGATTTAGGCAAAATGCAGATAGGCTGTTCCTCTAGCCTGTTTGAGTCCTGAGAGGAGCTTGTTTTGGGTTAAGTACATGAATTAAAAACCAGAAATGTTTTTTACTTATTTGCCTTAGGTAATAAGTGCTCAGGCAGTCCTCAGAAGTTTTAGGTAACTTAGCATTCTACAGAAAGAATAATCCTGTTACATTTAAATTGGCTAGTTGTTCCTTCTGCTAAGCATCCACTTTAGTGGACATGGGTTATTGGTGACATTGGGAGCTCTGATTCACCTGTTGACAACTGATGGCTTTCTGGTGTGTATCTACATAAACTTGATGCAGTATGATTCTAGTGTGTATTTTGTGTTCTGTTTTCCTAGCATCCTGGTACATTTTCCTGACGTACTATGGTCTGTGTACTGTCAGACTTACTCAGAAGAGAACTGAATCAGTGACTACCTATATAGGCTTTATCAAGTCCTTCTGAAGTCTTGTTAATCACTTCCTTGCAGAGTTAGGGAGGAATGGAGAGATTTACAACTCAAACTTATAGGCAGATAAGATGTTCTTACAACTGATACAGACTTTATTTTCTTTCTGTCCTAGAGCACAGATTATTTTTTAACATGAAACAGTTTCTGAAAGAAATTTTGTTGTATAAATGTCACAGGATTCCTAAATGTACACATTGATTTCATTTCAAAATAAACATGTCACTAAATGTTTTGGCAGATTGCCTTGTTTCTCTGCTCCCTAAGATAGTCATGCTGAAAGGATACGAACATTACATAATACGTGATATTCCAACCAACCAAGAGAAGTGGCCTCTGTTATTGTTTTGATTTACTAAAATCTCAATAAAGCTAACACTTGAGTCTTTGTTGATTATAGACTTGTATTTTTAAATCTAGACCATGACTATATAATTTGACTGGACTATCCCATGGGAACGAAAAAATGAAATGTTGCATTTTCCTCTTCTGAAATATTTAATAACACCTAAGTTGCAGGCTTGTCTTTTAAATTCATTCTTTCAACAAATATTTAGGTTTTTAAAACTTCTCTGTTCCGCATCATGTAGTTTATTTCATTGCACGCCAAAGACCAAATTACATGAAGTTTTCATGCTATTCTTTATATGTAACAAGGTGGAAAAGGCAAATTCTTCTGAAGCTAGCCTGCCTGGCTTCAGAATCCTCCATCACCACCATAACTGCTTTGTGATCTTGGCCAAGTTATAAGGTTGTCTCTGTAGTTTCTTTTTCCTCACCTGTAAATGCGGGTAATAATTCCACCTACCCCATAGGCTTATTGTAAAAGCAAATGAGTTCATGTATCTCTAGTGTTTCAAACATTGCCCGGCACTTAAGTACTGTGTAAGAGTTAGATGCAGTTACCATTGTTGTTGGCACTTAAAATAGAGAATTGAGACCAGTTGTATAGCCTGAGTTTTCTCATCTACAAAATGAAGAGTTTGAATTATATGCTCTCAACTGTCTAACTTTTCCAGGCTCCAATTTCTTTCACTTCAGATTCTGATTCCTTGGTGAAGGCTCTTTCCTTCATTGGCACACCGCTTGCTGTGCTACTTGACCTGCAGCTAAGAAATAAGAGTAGGTTCTTATAAAGGCTAGTGCCGGCTTTATGCTAGAAGTGGCCTCTGGGGAGTTGGTTTCGGCAACCCTGAAGCTCTTGCTCCACTCACTTTTCTGAGGTCATGGAGCTTCTTGAAGGGCTTGTTTTGGGGCCTACCCTACTTCTGAAGGCTCCTGCCTTCAGAGCAACATTCCCTGGTGGCTTCCAGGTATGGAATCCTACAATGTGTCAGAACTCTGCAGACCAAATTAGGTTTCAAGTGGGCATAGTGAGCTTTGCTTGGCACGCAGAAGAAGCTGCTTAGAATGCACAGACCATTTACCCATCCTGGCAGGTATAGAGTATTGCAACTTCTCAAAGAATTCTAATTTGCTTTGACCCACTTTTGAGGTTAGAAAATGGATTCACTGATGTTAGGGGCCAGATCTTGAGCAAACTGTTATAATTAGCAACTGGTTAAGGAACTCTTAGCTCCTTACACAACTCTTCTTATCCATCCTGTTTCTCCTCCTCCTCTGAAATGTTCTTGGAATCTGCAAACTGCTTATCTGGTTTAATCACATAGAGCGAACAAACATGCCCTAATAGAAACAGAGATTTTTTGATCTTGATAAGAATTTAAAAACAGTATTTGCTACTTAATAAGAGTTTCTCTGTGTGTATTTGTGTGTATATTGTATATTCTCTTGCAGCTTGAGCTCAGTGACAATAGAATCTTTGGAGGTCTGGACATGTTAGCAGAAAAACTTCCAAATCTCACACATCTAAACTTAAGTGGAAATAAGCTGAAAGATATCAGCACCTTGGAACCTTTGGTAAGTATGTGAGAATTTGGAAACCAGGACTTATTGGTCATTTTCATTTTCATATTTGTTTATAGGGAGGGAAGTGTTGGGAAATAGTAATTGATCAAGAAAGTGGTGGTTCATATGATAATATTTTCTATAGAAGTTTTAAAGATCTAGTTAGTAACTAGGCCTTTCTAGTTACATGTTTTGTGGCTTTGCTCTCCCTACCTGATACTGTTCTGGTGTCCTTAAAAGGGGATTTCTTTTCTTTTTTGTCCTTTTTAAGTTTCATATATTGACCATAGCCTTAAACATTTATCTTAATCTTTTTTCCCCAAACTGGCCAGGCTATTCTATACTGTCACATTTTTATAGAAAAAGCTGTTCATACTGGGTGGCATATCTGAATTGTAGATGGAACTGGCAAGGACAGCTCCAGTAAGTTTTAGGTCTTCTAACTGATCTTGTGCCCCAGCTGGATTGCTATTGCCTAAAGTTTTGCATGGGAACCCCCAAATCCTCCTCAGTCTTACGTACTGGGATAAGCTATGAAAAGTTAAGTTTAAGTGCCGTTTGGGTTATAGGCTTGCTGTGTGACCTTGGGCAAATTGTTTCTTCTCCCTGGGCCTCAGTTTCCTCATTTATGAAGCAGGGAGGATAATAATCTCTACGTTACCTTCCTTTAGCAGTTCTGAGATTAAAACAAGGTAATGCACTTAACTCTGCTTTGTAAGTTGGGAAGCTGTACTAATGGGGGTCCAGTGGTAGGTTGTAGGCCAAAAAAAGAGCTGGAGAGAGGTTAATGCAAGGTATGGGGCAGCCTCCCAAGCTATTCTGTTTGGCTGCCACCTGGAAATTTCTATGAATTTAACATTGTTAAGTGACTGATTTCCATAAATTTGGCATATAGAATTCCATTTTAATAAGGCTAATGGAACTCCCAACTTGTTTCATACTACCCAAAGAATCCTATGGCTTCTTACTGTTTTTGCATATACATAAAGTTAGTGTTTCCTTCCCTTTGACTTACCTTGAAAACGTTAATGTGGAGAAGTTTATGTAAGCAGATAGGAGGTGTCTCAAGATTTGGAAGAGCAGAACCCAAGAGGATATAAAGCATCTTTCTCCATGATCTCTGTTTTGATGTCACAATACATGAAAATATTTGGGTCTCACATCGCTTGTACAGAATGCTCTGTTGGTATTTCAAGAAAAGGAAGGTAGAGTTAAATTGTGACTTCTTTTAACAAAGGATTTCCTGCTAGAATTATAGCATCTTTTCCCTCCTAATCAATAATTAAGGGTCTACTCCAGTGTAAGCTAAGTTGCCTTTTATTGAGTCCCTTTATTTTTTATGTTTCATTAAGTGGACCATGTATAGCTCATATTCTCTCAAATGTTAGGAGCCTGTTTCTCAGCTTTGTTTCATGAATTTTGTCCCCTTTTTCTGTTATAGATACATCCAGGTACTTGGGCTCCTTCCTTTCTACTGGTTCCATTCTTTTCCTCCAAACCAATCCCCATCTCCAATGTTTAAGCAAACATTTACTGAATTTTGCTGTATTCAAGGACACTAACATTTTCCCAGTGTGTCCTCCTACAACCCAGAGAAAAGAGAACAGCTGTCCCCCTCTTAGAGATGAGGAAACCAAGTTTAGAGAGTTTAAATAATTACTCAGTGGTCACAGATAAATAGCAAACTAGGGATTCAAATCCAACTCTTCCATTCTTTCCACTGCCCTTGGGACCTGTTCTTTTTATGTACAAATTTATTTTATACCCATATTGACTTTAAACTGGGAATTCCAACAGGAGCACTAAATTAAATGCTGGTGTCTCCCAATTGACAGGCTACATCTAAGCCTTTGTTGTTATGTGTCAATGCTAGGCCTATCGATTCACAGTCACTGTGAGCATAAGAACCCCTTTTTTCTAGAACAGAGTGCCACAGTACCCTCATGTTGGATGACCAGCTGTTGCCTAATTCTTGTGCCAACCGGAGTCCTCTTTGATGTTCTACCAGAAGCTTTTGTTGGTGTCATAGCACACAGAGACAGAGCAGAAGCAAACCTTGCATGGGAGTTGTTTTCTTGGGCGTTCTGACCTGGTCGTTGATGAATAAGGGCCCTTTGTGGTTGTGAAAATCTCAGTCCCCCAGGACCGTGAGGAATGAGAAATAATCATAGTTGTATTTACCATTTTTAGAGGATCTGCTAAGTATCATACACTGTAGTAGGTGCTTTACATGTGTTGTTTCATTAGTAACCCTCAAAAAAACATTTCTATTAATAGAATAGAAATAACATGGCCCTCAGTTTACATATGAGGAAGCTGAGGCTTGGGAGAGTCCGAATCCCTTGTCCAGAGTCACACTTAGCTAGCCAGTGACAGAGCCACAGTGCTGCATACCCAGGGCCATCTGGAAACGCCTGGGCTCCCACCATTCTCCTAAACTTGTTCAGATCTCTGGCGGGTGCTAGGTAGCTCTCCTGAAGTTATATCTTGGAATAAAATAAAGGTGTAGGAGAAGGTGAAGAGGGGGGGGAATGTTGGGTCCATTTTGTCTTCTGAAAGTTTTCTTCAATGGGAAAAACACCATCCTCATCCTCATTAACCACGTACATTTTGAACACCGTCTACTTTGAGCCCAGTTCTTACAGTCAATGCAATGATTGTGAATGCCTCTGCTTGCTACAGGGACATTAATCGAGAGACAAAGAAGGCATCAATTCAAACTTCCTTGGACACCTTTTTTAAGAGACCTGGGCCATCCAAACCATCCCCCAAAGCCTTTCTAAATTCTAAGAAGGCAAGCAAAATTATTGTTAATAAAATGTTTAATGTTTATTATGGCTAGCCTTTTAGTTTTAGGCCAAATTTCTGGTATGGTAGCATTCTGATTTTGGGGGTTTTTGGTTTTGGTTTTGTTTTGTTTTTTTAGCAATATTTACACATTTACATTGGGGTCCTGAATAATCTGTGGGTAGTATATTTTGGGCCTTAAAGCGCAATTTTAATATTTTAAACAATTCTAGAGTACTACAAATACTTGGAATTTTGTTGTTATTTGATTTCACTTCGTTTTCTAGTATACTGTTTGGCATATTTGAATTATTCATAATGGGTCCGTAAGTAGCCAAAAACCTCACAGATACATGGAGTTTCAGTAATAGTTGAGCCTTGGAGGCCTGTCTCCTGTGATTGTAGATGGAATTAGAGAAAGGGCCTGAGGCACTGTAGAACATTAAAGATCAAGGGTTGTATGCTTTTTTGTGCATCTGTTCCCTGGGTATAATTTTTGAGAAGTAAATGGCTCTTCCCTTGAGTAAAGAATTTTTAGACTTTGGGAAAGCTGCCTAAATGTACTTGTGGTTATATCTTAGCTGGTATAGAGTCAACCTTTTTTTGTGACAAGAAGAGTTTTCCAGTGTGCCAGCTAGTTGTCTGGGACTGTATTTCTACATATTTTCCCTCTTCGGCAAGAAGTCCTACCTGGAGGTCAGGGTCCACTCAGTGGGGAACCTAATCTGAAAGCTATTCAACATAAAAGCAGCTCTCCCTATCATTAGAAGGTCTGGGGACAGCTTTCTTACGACCTCAGGGGACTAACTTACATAAGCACATTATTTGATCCATAAACTCTTGGATCATTGTACCTTGGTATTTTGAGGAATGCATTTGCCTGTTGCCGTAACCCTGCTCCGTGTTCCCTGCCTGGCTTTCTCTTCCCAAGGGCTGCACAGTGAAAATAAAACAAGTGTGGGAACCTCTTCCTTGACTAGGAAGAGGAAGATTCTGTAAGTACAAGGGTCAGGCACCCTTTTCTCGACAGGGCCAGATAGTAGACCTGTTGGGCCTCAGAGGCTATATGGTCTCTGCTGCAGCTACTCAGCTTTGCCATGATTCTAGCACAAAAGAAGCCATACGTAATACATAAACAAGTGAAGTGGCTGAGTTACAATGAAACATATTTTACAGAAACAGGCAGTGGACCAGGATGGGCCAATTGCCTTTTCCAAGGCCTGCTTTAGGGCAAAGATTTTTAAGTCCTTTTGTAATTCTCCAGAATTACTCAGATACCTCACCTCCTGAAGACAAGGGTTTTTTTCATCTGCATTTCTTCCCAGGTCCTTGTAAATGTTGAAATAGTTTTCCCAGCCTTTAGACGATGTTTATATTTTGCAACTCAACTTCATGCAGAGATCCTCTTAATTTTTTTGGTGATAGTACTACTTTCTCAGAGAATACCAAGCTTTTTCTCCTGATACAGAACCATTAAAAGTGACATTTATGAAGCTATGTGTCATGTGCCCTGCAGGCTTATTGGCCGTATTGTAGAGGGCTCCAGGTTACATACTGCTTCATGTTTTGTGTTTGCTTTTTAAGCACTTGCCCCTCTTCTCCTAAGAGGCTCTGCTGTACTTCCTGCTGCTCTCCTTACTTGCCGGTAGTATACTACCTCTGCCCTCCCAATGTCTTCCTTTACCTTGGGTCACAACTTAGTAGGGCTGGGATAGAAATACTAGTACACAGTATAATAAATGAATCTCTGAGTAAAATACACGGCCAGTTTCTTACCCACTTTGGCTACTCCGAGCACTTTCCTTGGCCCAAGCTCTTAGATCTCAACTATTTTGTGTTTTAGATAGAAGACGAAACCAAAGTTCTAAACAAATGAGGTTTTGCAACTGAATTTCAGGGTTTGGTAAAATCAGAAGAATTTTACATCAGAAAGGTCTGGTAATAGCATCGATCTTTCCCCCCAAAATTAAAAAAGAATAATTTTCCTCTCCTGAAGTTTCAACTCTTAGTGCCCCCTCCTTTTCCCCAGCCTGTACTACCTCCCCCCTTCCTGGAGAAAAACTGTATCACTACACTTCGTGGTTTATTCCATTCTCTAGTGTTTCACATCTGTGTCTTTGAATAGAAATCTCAGCTGCCTTAAGATTGAGTTGATTTTCCCATCCCTGTCACCCCAGAGCTTTGAAGACTAGGCTTGCTATCCAGCAAGTTCTACTGACCATTGGATTACTTGGATGTTAAAAACTTAGTTTTGAACCAAATTTATTAAAACTGTGATTAGTCTCATACTGTGGAAAAAGATCCAGTTTAAAAGATATTTTTCAAATTTGTTTTTCTTAAAACTAGTAATGCTGCCAGAAAAAGACCCAATCTCTGAGAAGGTAGATAAGGTAGATTGTAGAAGCAAAAATCTAGTGACCTACGATAAAGGTTGCAAAGGACTTGAAATTTTTTCCTGAGTATAAAGCTGAGTTGGTAGCAGCTAACTGAATACAGAGCCTAGAATTTTACCTCTTTGGGAGATGGGTTTTGTTGCTTATGTTCCTTTGGTTTAGAAAGTATGTTTTTTGATCCTTTTCTTCAGAAAAAATTGGAATATCTGAAAAGCCTGGATCTGTTTAACTGTGAGGTTACTAACCTGAATGACTACCGAGAGAGTGTCTTCAAGCTCCTGCCTCAGTTGACCTACCTGGATGGCTATGACCGAGAGGATCGGGAAGCCCCTGACTCAGATGCCGAGGTGGATGGTGTGGATGAAGAAGAGGAGGATGAAGGTGAGTGGCCATAACATCCAGTGAACCGAATTTCTGCCTTTGAAAGGTCATGATAAAAGCTCTAGAATGTTCTTGGTATTGAGAAAAATAATATGTATGTGTATAGGCATTCCCTTAATTTGGAATTAGGACTTCTGTTGAATTTTAAGAAGCTCTTGGGACATTGAAACCTTCAAATGATTCAAAATAAAAATGGTTTGTTAGCTAGTTAGCCTTGAATTTGGAGAGATCATAGACCATGCCCTAACATATTGAAGTAATTGTGGTTTACCCTTTACTAAAAGGACCATCATCTCATGTCTCCCTGCCTGTTCTAGTTATTCCCCTTTCTTGGTTACTGTCTGACTTAATCCTTACAAACTCCGCTCTGTCAGCACTTGCAGATTGTACTTCCTGATGTCCGGAGCTAGGTTAGGTTCCTTTGCATGCTAAAGCATCTCTCCTTTTTTTCTTTCATAACCTGTCACTCTCCGCTGTTTTTATCCCCTTCGACTATGCTATTATGATCTTATTGGGTAGGAACTATCTTTTTATCTTTATTAACAAGGCCTAGCACTTTGTAGATACTAGGTACGTGTCCGTTATATCCAAATGTAAATAAAACCGCTTTCCTGAAGGACTTGTGCTTTCCTTGCATGGTGATTCACTGAGGCACTCAGGATAGTTTCTCATCTCTCCACCGACTTCAAAGGAAACAGGGTGATCAATTTTCATGTAAGTCAGCATGAAGAAAACTTACTCTCCTAGAATTCCTGAGGTTGCTGGAATCTGTGGTATTGTATTCGAAGCATTATATTAAATGTCTTTTTCTTTAAAAATAAAAATCCACAAAAAGAAATGTTCAAAAAAAGTAGAGGAAGAAATTTGTCAGGCAGCCTGGGTGCAAATTGGTGGTGTAGTACTCTGGTAGCACTTCTGCAGTTTTATGGCAGCTTCGAGACAAGGTAATACAGGATGGGATGTCGGTTGGTAAAGCGGACACAGAATAGGACATCTCCCTTGGTTCCAAATGTTCATTCACTTAGTCCCTTTACTGCGGTTCTCTGTTATTCCTGAAAACGATGTGTGCCTTTTTGTCTCTTTAATTGAGCTCACCTTAAACAGGTTGAATGGCCCTCTGTGCAGGAGCATGTAAGAAAATTACTTGGAGGGTGGAGAGCAGCTCCTGAGAAGGAGTATCAGTCAGGCAACAAATTTGGGCATTTCCTAGGTGCCAGGCATGGAGGTATATAGTTTTGAAGGTAAAAATCAGACATGGTTCCTGTCCTCTTTGTGCTTACTGTCTACTGAGAAGAGAAAAAGTGTTAAATAATCACAAGTGGAGTAAAGCATGGTGCTTACTGTCTACTGAGAAGAGAAAAAGTGTTAAATAATCACAAGTGGAGTAAAGCATGAGATAGTCAAGAAGCATCAGCTGCTTATATGGGAGCATGTGAGCTGGGATTAGGAGGTCTGGTGAGTCTATCTTGAAGAAGTGATGTTTAGGGGTACCTGGGTGGCTCAGTCGGTTGTGCGCCCAACTCCCTCATTCATTCATTCATTCATTCATTTTAGAGAGATAGCGAGCATGGGAGGGGCAGAAAGAAAGAGGGAGACAGAATCCCAAGTAGGCCCCGTGCTGTCATCGCAGAGTGTGATGTAGGACTTGAACTCGGGAACTATGAGATTATGACCTGAACTGAAACCAAGAGTCTGATGCTTAACCAACTCAGCCACCCAGACTCCCTGAGCATCCAACTCTTGATTTCGGCTTAGATTGTTATCTCATGGTTTAAAGGGTTCGAGCCCCGCGTTTGGCTCTGCACTCACTGCTCAGAGCCTGCTTCAGATCCTGTCTCCCCCTTTCTGGCCCTCTCCTGTCTGCATAGTCTCTCTCAAAAAGAAATAAATGATTTAAAAATTAATTTTTAAAAAGTGATGTTTAACTGAGACCCAAGGGTTTGGATCTGTTACCTAAGTAGAGAAGAAAGGGAGGAATATGCAGAGACTAGGAAGCAGGACAGCACAGCAAGCTTCAGGACCAGGAGAGGTAAGAACTGCTTGCCTAGAGGCCTGCACTAAATGGAGCAGAGACACAGAGGGTGCAGGTACCTCTCAGCCTGCCTCTTATTTCCCTCTCTTCACCGGGTTATTACGAGTGTCTCTTTGGTTCCTCATCTGGCAGCTGGCTTTATGGTGGTGCCCTTACTTCAGAGAAGGAACTCATTTATTTACTTTGGGAGGAGGTTAACGTTTTACTGTGGAACATTTCAGACCTAGAAAAAGATAGAAATAATACTGAAACGAACTTTCATGTTTCCATCATTGAGCTTCAACAATCCCCGATTTGTGGCTGATCTTATTTTATACATACATATCTCTACCCACTTCCCCCTTATTTTGAAGCGAATCCCAGAGATCATATCATTGTGTCACTAACTGTTGTAGCGTACATCTAGTCCACCAGGGCTCCTGGTCTCCAGCTATAATGGCACCGGGATGGACAAAGGGACTGAGTTGCAGCAGCCTGGGAGAAAGGGGACCACCGAGGTGCATGGGTTTCCTGGACATCGGTGTAGCCCAGCATTTGTTCTGTAGCCCAACCTGAAGTGCCCCAGCACCTTAGCAGATG
Source organism: Crocuta crocuta (assembly GCF_008692635.1). Lineage (NCBI taxonomy): Eukaryota > Metazoa > Chordata > Mammalia > Carnivora > Hyaenidae > Crocuta > Crocuta crocuta. Next base: position 2,225,131 of record NW_027528859.1, on the reverse strand, counting down.
TGCCTCGTGGGCCATCAAGGGTATTTAATGAATACCTTTGGACTGTTTTCAGAAGGAGAAGATGAGGAGGACGAGGAGGATGAGGATGGTGAAGAGGAAGAATTTGATGATGAAGATGATGAAGATGAAGACGAAGATGTAGAAGGGGAAGATGATGAAGATGAAGTCAGTGGGGAGGTTGGTGCAACTATGTTTGCTGCTCTGTTTCCTATTTGTAGTTAAAAATGTGGGCGATTTTATTTTGTTTTTTTTTTTTAAATGTTTTGTTTCTAGGAGAGAGAGAGAGAGAGAGAGCGTGAGCAGGGGAGGGTCAGAGAGAGAGGGAGTCACAGACTGAAACAGGCTCCAGGCTCTGAGCTGGCAGTCAGCACAGAGCCTGACGCGGGGCTCGAACTCACGAACTGCGAGATCACAACCTAAGCGAAAGTTGGATGCTTAACCGACTAAGCCACCCAGGCGCCCCTGTATTATTTTTAAGAAAAAGGAAAGAAAAGGAAAAGGACTTCTGATGCAATTAGTGAACTTGTAAATAGACTATTAACAGTATGATGGATTTAATTTGTGTTCCCCCTTTTAGTAAGTACTAAGTAAAATGCTTGGTTCTACGGGATAAGTCTTGACCCTTAAACTTATTGGGAGGAAGTAATGGGTTGAGTGTTCATTCCGTAGGATGAGAAAACTGAAAATGTTAAGAGCTGATGGATTATCTGTCCCTTCTGTTGTGTTGAAGGAGAGGAGGGCATGTTTACCAAGTCTGAACTTGTTCTTACATGTTGAGCCCAATTCAGTAAATATTCTGTGCTTGCTGTTTTCAAGATTTGGGGTTGCAAAGTTAAACAAGAATGTGGTCCTGCCTTGAAAGAGGAGATAGTCTAGTTTGTGGGACACCCAATAATACAGTATCTCTGAGGAGCCGTCTGCCACAGAAGGACAGGAGAAAGGACTGACCTAACTTTGATAAACCTAAGGGAGGTCGTGAAGACAGGCAAAGAAACTGAAATGTCATCAAAAAGCATTTTCCTTTGTAGTACAAAAAAAGTAAGGCTGAACATTTATGTAATATCATAGGTGTTTAATGAAATTATGTTCCTAAAAGAAGCTTTTTATAAGGACAGGAATACAGAGTTTTGTCCAAACCTGTTCTAAAATTAAAAAATTTTAGGGGCGCCTGAGTAGCTCAGTTGGTTAAGCATCTGACTTCAGCTCAGGTCATGATCTCACAGTTCGTGGGCTTGAGCCCCATGTCGGGCTCAGACCCTGGAGCTTGCTTCTAATTCTGTGTCTCCCTCTGTCTCTGCCCCTCCTTGTACTGTCTCTACAAAAGAAAAAGAATAAACATTAAAAAAATAAAAAACTTTTTAATCATTTCTCAAATTCTCCATTATAAATAGTATATTAAAAGACATCTGGCAAATAAAATGCTTCCTTCTGAAAAGCAGTTTTTAAAGAAAATTTTAATTCAAGTTTATTAAGAGAAATGAACTGATCTCAATTAAAGATTTTTCTCCTTGGTGAATTTTTATATTTATTGGCAAATTATGTTTTTCTCTGGACATCTCAGCTTGGCAAATCAGCCTAATAGTGGTTGCTACTTACTGTTCTTTAGGAGGAAGAATTTGGACATGATGGAGAAGTTGATGACGATGAAGATGATGAGGATGAAGATGAAGATGAAGGTGGGTCTAATGCATGTACTTTGGTCCTCCTAAGTTAAAAGTCATGGGGAAATGTCCATTAATTTAGAATTTAAAAACTACAGAGAACAAAATAAAATTCCCTTTGCCCTCGTGGTCTTCCTAGGCTCTTACATAGTCCTGTCAGTGAGCCTGTGCTGGCGCAGACCTCCTGCTGTGCGGTGATTAATAATGCCTGTCTACGGGCAGGAGGCTGCCCTCAGTCCCACACTTCAGGTGTGTTTATAGACCCCAGCATTTGGGTTACTGCCAGACATGAGATTTCTGGTTTTGGAATTCTTTCTTTAAAAAAACGTCTATCTAACTGGATCATATTTTTTGCAGAATGTATAAATAGCACCCTTCTAATTTTATTACTGTTAATTCCTTTTCCCTCCCACAGCCAAAACTTTGAGTGAAACATCTGTTTATTACTCATTGAGAGTATAGATTCTCAACCTGTGTAGGTTTCAGAGCACTAGATTATCTGCTCTGCTTTCCATTGGTTCAGACTTTCTCAGCATCTGCTCTCTGTGCCAGGTACTGGACCAAATTTACACTGAATATAATAATTGGGGCCCAGTACCTGCCTTCAAGGAGCTTCATGAAACATAATGCAAATTAGGTAATTTTATTGACCTAGCCATGAATTTTTACCAGTTGGAAAAACCAGGATGATGTACAGGTATTTTTGGCTCAAATACCTAAAAATTGTAAGAAATATGTTTTGAGTTAATATTAACTAGCTACAGTTTGAGTCCGCTTTTAGACAGCAGCTTAAAATTGAAAAAACTTTGCTGTCATTTGAGATGCTGCTGTGCATTTTGCTCTTTTTAAAATCAGCAACCTACCAGTTTGGTTGGTCTTAACATTTTTTTCAACTCCCAGCCATCAGAAGTTTATTGTTGTTACCTCTGTTAGCAGTAACTTAAACAAATGCCTTTCCCATTGTCTCAAAGTGAATTTCTGTTATTGTGCAGAGGAGGAAGAAAGTGGGAAAGGTGAAAAGAGGAAGAGAGAAACAGACGATGAAGGAGAAGATGATTAAGATCCCAAATAACTTGCAAAAACAGAACTGTTCAGTATTGGTTGGACTGCTCACATGGATTTGGTAGCTGTTTAAAAAAAAAAAAAAAAAGGCAGCTGTGATACAAACCCCAGGACACCCACCCACCCAAAGAGCCAAAGAATAGTTCCTGTGACATTCCACCTTCCTCCATTTAGTCCCTCTTGGAAATTCACCACCAAGCTTGGGGACATCACCCCAACAAAATTGTAAGCGTTTGTTAGGTTTTCGTGTAAGACTCTTGCTGTAGCGTGGATAGCTGTGATTGGTGAGTCAACCGTCTGTGGCTACCAGTTACACCGAGACTGTAACAGCATTTTTACTTTCTGTACAACAAAGAAGCTTTGTAAATAAAATCTTAACATTTTGGGTCTGTTTTTTCATGCTTTTCTTTTCTTTTCAATGAAATTTTTTTACATTAGGACATTTTATGTGTCAACTGCCAAAAAAGTATTTTTTAAGAATTTAAGTGAAATAAACACGTTCCTCTTTGGTAAAGTCTAGTTGTATGCTTACATTTTTAAATTAGACTTTAATTGTAAGCTCATGTTGAAACACTACAGAACTGGTTTCTCTGGCATTTTTATGTGTTAGTGGTTGTTGAGGAAATGCACAAGTGCATAGGATCTTTGAACACTTAAATCTATTTTCATTTCTCTAACTGTGGGAGTAGACTTTATTATTTGTTTATAAATGATTGCTTATTTTTGCGAGAGAGAGAGCCACACATGTGAGTGGCTGGAGGGTCAGAGAGAGGGAGATAGGATCCTAAGTGGGCTCTGCACCCAGAGCGGAGAGCCGGATGCAGGGCTCAAACTCATGAACCATGATATTATGACCTGAGCCAAAGTCAGCCACTTACCCAACTGAGCCACCCAGCTACCCTGGTGGTAGACTAGTTTGTTTTTTGTTTTTTAAATCATTTATTTTTGAGAGACAGAGCATGAGCAGAGGAGGGGCAGAGAGAGAGAGAGAGAGATGGAGAATCTGAAGCAGGGTCCAGGCTCTGAGCTGTCAGCAGAGCCCAATGGGGGGCCCAAACCCATGAACCGCAAGATCATGACCTGAGCTGAAGTCAGACACAACCAATTGCGCCACCCAAGAGCCCCTAGACTTTTTAAAACAACGTTTGAAATTCAGTGTTCCGGAGCCTCTGAAAGCCAATACAAATGTTAGATTCAAATAATAGATGAGTTAAGGGGAAAAAAAAGTATAAAGGAACAGCCTTACTCTGGGGTTCTGAGAGATCCTAATTCTAACTCTGCCTCTGCCACTGATTTCCTCTGTAACCTTGTGTTGACCTCTGGATCACCTCCCAGCCTGTAAAATTGAAGGGGTGTGACCAAATGGCTTCTGAAGTCTCTTGTAGCACTGATGGTCTGTGACCCTCATTGACAGGGAGGTCTGAAGGAAAAAATGAGCTTTGCATCAAGGCCAAAACATGTAGGGTTTGACTGACAAGTGAACAGAGTATGGTTTGTTATCAAGACAGGCGTGCTAAAGAGGAATGACATGTGAAAAGCCTTGGCAGGGAAGCGGGTGGGCACTGCCCAAGGTCAACTCCGCTCTTCCAGAAGATGGAAATTTTCTCTATTCTTAAAGATCCTAAAGGGATTTGGGGGAGGGGTAGATGTTCAGCTGTCTGTGTGTTCAATGGCTCAACCATTTAATAGATAATTTGACTTTGTCGGCGATGTGTTTTGTAGTGCTAGATTTGAGGATTCTTTTAGTAAATCTTAAACTATAAGCTGCTGGTATGAGTAAAGTTTTTATGCATAGAATTAGTGTTAAAGGTTGGAATCTAATTTGAAAATGAAGAAAAAGTTACATAGTGTCAATGGTACTCCCAAATTGTGTCTTTAAAATTGAAGTCCCTAGGCTTTAAAGTGGAGTTTGCTTTTTGCAAAGGAAATTCCAAAAAATTGAATTTGATTTCTGGTTTAACAGGCACTCTATTTTTTTTCAGCCACAATGCCTTTGCCATTTGGCAAATCTTTGATACATCATAAAGCAATTTCTTCTGTACCCAGGTTTTGTATATATTGCCAAATATCAAACACTAACTTTGGATGATAGTTTTCCTGCCTCTTTAAGTTTGTAGAATTTTTCCAGTGTCTACCAAGCACTTAGGCTGTGCCAGGCTTCCTGGCTGGACAAAAGGGAGAGGAGAGGGCTGGGATGGAGACAAGCTAGCTGTTGGATGTTCACAGTAACTAGTAGGGAAGAGAAGTCAGACTCAGGAGTGATACTTGACTAGTACCTGCAACTAGAGCTCCAGTAAGTGTGAGCATAATACAGAGACTAGAAAGGTGGCATCCATCTGGAAGGATTGGGGGTGTCTACCAGAAAAGAAAATATTTGAGCTGCACATGCTGCCAATCCCAACTGAGAAATAAAGTTGGGTTTAGAAGACGAATGGGGGAAGGAGGGAGGGTCATGACCAGCAGGGGTCTGAGGTTGGCACCTGCTGAGTTCCTTTAGATTCAAATGGACGGGTAAGAATACAGGAATGGCAGGTGAGACTGCGGCACTAATTTGGGACTTCTCCTAAGGGGCCTTTGAAGGTCATTCTTTCTTGGGCATTCACTTCATAAAGTGTCCATTTGACCTACGACATGTGGCCAGTGAGGGTGTATGGGAAATTACCAAGCCAGTTTTTCATTTCTATCGTGTTTTTTTCTTTTATTTTTAAATAGGGCTCTCCAGAAGTCTGTGACCTGCTGGCCTCCGGGAGGGCCTTGAGGTCCACCTGCTCTTGACTAAAGATTATTTTTAAATTGTTGAGAAGCAAGCATTTTGGTGATGAGGTCACAGAGTGGACCATATTTCTGGAGTTGTCTCCCATCTGAAGGAGACCCTCATTGAGCAGGTTTGCTTCCAGCCTTTGCAGTGAATGTGAGTTATCAACTGTAAGCTGGGTGGGAGCTGTGTTGGGCTGGATGGCCCGTCTCTTCTGCTTGTGTGAGGGGGAGGGGGGGAGGGGGTGGGTCTCTTCCACACACCTGCCCTCCAGCCACAGCAGCTGCGCTCCCTGTGTAATATGTTGTAATGTCATGATTGCATCTGAAGCATTTGTCCTTTATAAAAGAATCAGTACTCATTGCAGAGATGAAGAAACTGAGGCACAGGAGATAGCCAAGTCCTGGTGAAGTGAAAGAACCTGTCCTAGAAACCACATGGCCCAGTTCTCAACTTGTTGCTCTTACCTTTGACTCATGCTGCTCCGGGAGTCCAAGCCCAAGAGCGCTGGCCACTTCCGCCGGGAATGCAGAGCGTGCAAGATGCAGGTCCGCACTCCCCTCACCAGCTTGAGGACTCTGGATCGGTGCCCGCATGAGGGTTGTTAACAACAGAGTCCATGTTTCCATCCTGGCATGCCTATTTCGGCTACACTACTCTTCCCCTAGAGAAAGGGGAGACAGAGCCACGAAGGTGCTTCTGCCCCTCGGCCATGACCTTCCCTTTTCTCCAACCCTGCCAAGTGGCGCTGACATCAATTTTAATGAGACTGATGATACCGCTGTGTTAACAGTTTGAAAAAGGGAGTCAAGTTACCAGCTGACTTAGACTTAAGCTTAGGTCGGCCAAGCAGTTGCTCTGCAGGAAAACCACCAAGATTGCAGCAAGTGTAGAAATTCTTCCCAGAGCCAATTAGGTCAGCGTCATAATCTCTGACCAAGTATCTTATAACTTGTCCCAGAGGTATTGGGAGGACATATAGAGAAAGAGGCCATATTCTGTCTGATGAAAGGGACTTCACTCCAGGTCAGGCAGGAGAAGTTTGTGAGGGGATGGGGTGGCCATTGTGCCACTGTCCCACCTCAGTCCTAGGGACGCAGCAGTGGAATGAGGTGAGGAAGGTCACAGAATCCAGAGACCTGTTTTAGCCCCAGCCTGGCCACTGGCTGGTATTTGACCCCCTCCCCACAACACTTCTTTCTGTGAGTCTCCAGTTCCTCAACTGAAATTACGGGGCCTGAACTGAGGGAGTTTACAGCTCTCTTCCGGCTGTACAGGTCTGAATGGGGTACAAGCCCAAGTTCTCTTGAGCAACAGTAACTCTTCAGTTACTCATGCTTCACTCCCAGTTACCCCTGAGCCCTTCCAAGGAGTAGAGAAGGGTTTGAGCTGATGGGAAATGTCAGCTTTGTTTTAGGCTGATGGAGTAAAAGGAATAGACCGGTAGCGGGAGACCAGTGAGGAGGCCAGATGAGGGCTGTACCCCCCGACTGATGAGTGAGATGTCTTTCAAAAACTGCAATAGAAATACTTAGTGGGACACCTGGGTGGCTCAGTTGGTTAAGTGTCCCACTTCAGCCTCAGGTCGTAATCTCTGTTCGAGCCCCACATCAGGCTCTGTTGACAGCAGGGAGCCCACTCTGGATCCTTTGTCCCCCACTCTCACCCCTCCCCCACCCATTCTCTCAATCTCTCTCCCCCCTCCCCTTCCCTTTTCCCCTCCCTCTCCCTCCCTTCCCCTCCCTCCTTCCCTCCCTCTCCTTCTCTTCCTCTCTCTCTCCCTCTCTCTTTCTCCCTCTTTCTTAAGTAAATAAACTTAAAAAAAAGAAAAATCCTACTAAATCCGTCTTAACCAGTCCCAACTGCTCAGTGTTCTGAAAGTAACATGCAGACTCAGTAGCTTGAGCAGGATGTAGATCTGCCACTAGAGGGCACTCATGTTTCCAGTCAGGAGCCGATGGCCATTTAATCCTCAACTCCTACAAAATGATACACTGTAATCCCCATTTTACAGATGTGGAAACTGAAAGGTTTAGAGGTGAAGTGCCCTGGGGCACCTGGGTGGCCCAGTCCTCAAGCGTCTGACTGTTGATTTCGGCTCAGGTCATGATCTCAGGGTTTGGGATTGAGCCCTGTGTCAGGCTCCATGCTGGACGTGAAGCCTGCTTAAGGTTCTCTCCCTCTGTCCCTCTCCCCTGCTCCCGTTCACTCTCTCAAAAACAACAAAAAATAAAGATACACACAAAACAGAAGAGGTGAAGTTCCTTAGCCAGAGTCACGTAGCCATTTAAATAGCTGGCCTGGCTGGGATTCTAATCCAGCTCTGCCTAAATCCAAAGCATCTCCTCTGTATGAATGCGCCTCTTTAGGGCTCTCTGGCTCCAGACTGTGCTGATAAGAATGTGGGCATATTTCTTCCTCAATCTGGGAGCAAAGTAGAGGCTGGCTAACCACACTCTGTTGGTTCCAGAGGTTCAGGACAGAATGTAAGGTTTTCAGAATTGGAACTGTGAAATGCTTGGGGGGGAGAGGGGGATGGAGGCAGGCAAGCTGAGCTTTCTGTGAACACTGACAATCACCATTCTTAACCATTCCGCACTGAGGAAGGCAGCCCTGTCATATGCTACCTTAGTGAACTTGCTAAGGACGCTTTGTAGCCGTGGAATTCCATCCCCCATTTGTAAATTGGGAGTGCTTTGCCCCTTCTCTCTGCTGAGTGTGAAAGTGCTAGATGCCCATGAGGGGTAACTTCTTCAGAAGACCTGGGAACAGCCTATGCCATCGGTCTCTGTTGGTGGCCGACCAAGGCAAGCATGCACGTGACCAGCTGTACACCTACAGGCTGCTGTAGCAGTTGGGTGAGAAGTGGGCAGCTTAGCAGGGGGGCAGCCTGGCACAGAGGGGTTCTGGGAGTGGGTGGCAGGACCCTGGGGAAACCTGAGAAGTCCACAGGACCCCAATCAGTCCCTGGGGTTGGGAGCTCCTGTCCGGCCCTTGGCTTTGTCCATTCCAGGGACCGGGTCATCTTCTGTCTTGTCTCTGGCCTTTAGGTTCCCCTCCTGGGACATCAGCCCATTGCTTTCCTGCATCCCAAGCCACCCAGTGGCCCCCCACGGCTGCCTATCTCAATCCCACCTACAGTCCCCTGCCACCCTGACCAGCTCCAGTCTGACCGGTCCTGAGCCCCACTTCTGACAAAAGAAATGCTGGCCCCGGTGTGTCCGTGACACACTCCTATTTGTATGTCCACCATCTTACTCCAGGAGGTGGTGTGAGGATTCTGACCCCATCTTTCAAATGAGGGAACTGAGGCTCAGGGTGGCTTTTGCGAGACCCCAGGGTGCAGAGCAAGGCCAGCCTGTCTTCCCACTTTGTGCTCTTCCCGGTGAATAGTAGCTGGTGTGAGAGCTGGCAGGGGGCTATGGGACCCGGTCCACTGGGCTTGGGAGAAGCGCATGTGGATGGGAACTTCTGAAATCTAGCGCTCTCCATGATGCAGGTGCTTCAGTAACTGGTGGCAGGTCGAGGGGAAAAGAAGAAAGGAAGCTGAGGAAATCCACATTCCCATGTCATGGGCCACTTGAGGTCCCACCCTGGACCCGTCCTCCCTGTGCAGCTCACGGGGTCACCACAGTCTGGCTCTCTTCATGCAACTCAGGAGCTTCCAGTGATGGTCACTCGGCAGACACACGAAACTGCCCCACCTTTTCAGCCTTACTCCCTGCCTCTCGGTCCCCACACACCCTTCCCTGCCCAGCCACCTGTGCTGTCCTGCACGGGACGTGCTCGTTCTTCCTCCACCTGCATGAGCAAACCCCACCCTGTCCTGAAGAAGCCGCACAACTGTGTTGGCGTCCCCAGTGGCCTGCAGTCATTCTGTCTTCCCTGGGGTCCTCATTTGATGGCCTTGATGACTTGCTCTCACTGTTCTGGCACTGGCTGCTCCGCTCCCTGTCTCCCCTGCGGATTGCAGGTGCTCTGGCCAAGTGTGCGATCGCCGTTGCCGTGCCTCACACACTGGCACTCCATGCACGCTTTCTCGAGGATCCAGTGTATTAGTGTCCTGGGCTTCCATAATAAAATACCACAAACTGGGTGGCTGCAACAATGGAAATGTATCCTCTCACAGCTCTGAGGGCCAGAAATCCAAGATCAAGGTGTCGGCTGGGTTGGTTCCTCCGAGGGCCATGAGGGAAGGATTTGGTCCAGGCCTCTCTCCTTGGCTTGTAGACGCCATCTCCTCCCTGTGCCTCTTTCTGTGGAGTTCTTTTCCTATGTATCGGTGTGAAAATTCTCCCTTTTTATAAGGGCACTAGTCACCTTGGATTGGGGCCCACCCTGATGACTTCATCTTAACTAATTGCACTTGCAAAGACCCCATTTCCAAGCAAGGTCACATTCCGAGGTGCTGGATGTTAGGACTTCAACTGACACATTTGGGGAGGACACAATTCGGTTTGCAACACCAAATGAGTGAACTGTGAAAACCTCTGGGCACAGACAGGCTGTCAGGTGCCTAATCTCGCCCTGCCCCCCCCCCCCCATCTCCGTTGAGTGTTTGTATATACAAACAATGTGGTTTTGAGACCAGACTCAAACCCTGATTTGCCTTCCATCAGTTTTGTGATCCTGTGTGACCGTTCTTTCAAACTACATTTCTCTTTCAAATGATATTAATTCACATGAATTATCTTACCCTCCTTCAAACCTAACCAGAAAAATCACTATATTTTGAGGAGCAGAGGGCCAAAGTGGCAGCAGATAATACAAATCAATACAAGGGAGTCTTGTATTGATCCAAAAATCAGAGCCCACTGATCTGGAACTAACGAATTTCTGTCTCCAGACACCCATGGAAACCTAAAATGCCAAGAAATCTAGGCTCCCTGAAGTAGAAGAGACCATATCTCTAATGCTTTAATCCCTCTGCTAATGCTGGATCTCCCCACCGTAACTTGCCCAACTTTAGTTGGATGCCTTGGTGATGGGGAGCTCACTCCTTTTAAGGCAATGTATTTCATTTAAGAAAAACAGTTCTTTATCTCTAGAATAATAAGGCATCTCTATCTTTTATTAGTATTGTTTGGTTAGGTAAGCAGACTAAAAAAAAATACAACTCTTTTTTGTGTGTTTATTTTTTGAGCGAGAGAGACAGAGTATGAGTGGGGGAGGGATATAGAGAGAAGGAGACACAGAATCTGAAGCAGGCTCCAGGCTCTGAGCTATCAGCAGAGCCTGATGTGGGGCTTGAACTCACGAACTGTGAAATCATGACCTGAGCCAAAGTTGGACACTTAACTGACTGAGCTGCCCAGGTGGCCCTGTACAAAACTCTTGTTGCTAGCCAATTCTTGGGCCTCTGGAGACACAGAGAGGGGGAAAACTAAACCATTTTTTCAGGGGAGTCCTGTAAATATTTGATGATATCCATCGTGCCCTTGCAACATCCAACCTCTTTTCCCAAAATTTATCTCACTTGAACGTTCTTGAAAGTTGCAACTAATGAATACTCATGTGGCAAGATTTCAGTGTCAGATTCATCCATGTTAGAGCATGCATGAGTAGTTCATTCCTTTCTATTGCCATACTGTTCTATTGTATGGCTATATTACATTTTATTTATATTTGTGTAGACATGTTTTCATTTTCTTGGGTATATGTGAGGAGTGGAATTATGCTGAGCCATATGTTTACTCTTTTTCACCTTTTGAGGAACTAACAACTGTTTTCCAAAGCAACTGCACCATTTTCCATTCCCAGCAGCAGGGTATAGGGGTGCCAGTGTCTCCACGCCCTTGTTATGGTCTTTCTGATCCTAGACTTCCTCATGAGTGTGAGTTGGAATCTCATTGTGGTTTTGTGGCTAATGATGTTGAGCATCTTTTCATGTGCTTATTGGCTTGAATAGTATCTTTTAAGAAATGTTTATTTATTGAAGGGGGAGGGGCAGAGAGAGTGGAAAAGAGAGAATTCCAAGTAGGCTCTGTGCTGTTAGCACAAAGACCGATGTGGGACTCAATTCCAGGAACCATGAGATCATGACTTGAGCTGAAATCAAGAGTTAGCTGCTTAACCGACTGAGCCACCCAGGTACCCTAATACCTTTTTTTTTTTTTTTAATTTTTGTTTATTTATTTATTTTGAGAGAGAGAGCGAGCAGGTGAGGAGCAGAGAGAGACAGGGAGGGAGAAAATCCCAAGCAGACTGTGCACTGTCACCCCATATGGGGCTCGATCTCAGGAACCTGAGTCTGATGCTTAACCATCTGAGCCTCTCAGGCACCCCTGGAATAGTATCTTTTAGTACGTGTGTGGATCAGTCTGGTTGTCCTCAGGTTGGCAGGATCACATGGTTGAGACAGAGTTGCTATGGGGCATTCTTAGCTACTGGGGCTGCTTTTAGAAATGGCTGTGAGCTGAGCAGACAACCAGGGAGAAGACTTTGTCTGGGTTGGTGATGAATGTCTGGGAGTTGCCCACGAGGACACATAAGATCTTAAAACCCAGTGAAGAGATAAGATTGCCAACATCTCTAAGGGTGAGGGGAGAAGAATTAAAGTTCTTACTTCTTAACAGCTTTGGAGACTCTTGGAAGTTAAAGGTGAGAAGAGCAAGTAGAGACACATCAATGAGATCCACTATCCTAATTTGGCTATGGGGAGGGCCAGGACCTGCCGGGGTGGGAAGGGGATTAGGCTGCTGACTTTCTGGATGAGGCCTGAGCGTAGGGAAGGTCCCAGCAGGCCACAGGCTGTGGAAACAGACCAGGGAACCAGAGTTCCGGAATGAGACCTCTCTCTGGGGGGACAGGTCTGGGTTGTTAGGGGTCTCACACACTTCTTCTGCAGTCCTCACTACTGCCCTCTGCTGGTGTTTGCTGGTCTGTGGCAGGAAGGTGAGGAGTTCTCCAGCCGGGTCAGAGCTGAGAGTGGAACCCAGGCCTGACTTATTCCACACCCTGTGCTTTTTCCAGGGCAGTATATACTGTCTCAGTATCATGTGGTGATACTACATAGGAAGAGTCTGTTCTCATTTGGAAGGAATTTGGGATGGGGGTTTTCAGCTTAAATGTCAACTTTTCAGAAAGTCTCTTCCTGGGGCCCCTGGGTGTCTTATTTGGTTCAGCGTCCCACTCTTGATTTAGGCTCGGGTCATGATGTCACAGTCATGGGATCGGGCTCCCTGCGGAGTATGGAGGCTTCCTGAGCTTCTCTCCCTCTCCCTTGGTCCCTCCCTCCTCCACTTTGCACTCTCTCTCGCTCTCAAAAAAAAAAAAAAAACCTTTTCTGACTTTCCAAAGAAGCCTCCCCCGCCATTAGTCTTACCAGCACTCAACTTGTTTTCTTCATGCCCTTGTTATTATAATTCATGATTTTATATTGTTAAATAAAGAAAACCACAGGCCCAAAATGGTGTCACTTAGACCAAGTTCCCAAATTAGGGCCTAATACCCAATCTAATTGCAGTTTCAACCCCTCCTCTCCCTCACCAAAATACAGCCTTAACAGGTCAGTCAGAAAGTTTTTCTTTCTATGAGAGGCGATGAATCTGTCATCTGGGTTCTCTCCATCCCCCAAAGAAAGATGAGGTCATCCCTAGCAAACAGCTTCCTCTGGAGCAACCCTTTTCTTTCGTGAAAGGAGCACTTTCATGAACTCTTTCTTGCCCCACGCTCCGTCTGGAAAATCCCTCCATTTTGTACAATTCCTCTACTTGCTAGAGGGGGTGCTGCCCAATTTATGAACCATTTTGTAAACCCCAGTAGATCAAATTTACTTGGTTGAATTGTGTTATTTAACAACATCAATATGTGAATATAGTTTGCTTTTATTGTAAACTACAAGTTGCAAGAAAAGGACCACACTCTCTGTTCCCCATTTCATTGCTGGTGACTGGCGAGGTGCCTGACACACCAGGCACTCAGGAATTATTTGTTGGGTGGGTGGGTGAGGTCGCATTTGGAAAATGGAGGCAGGTAAGGGGTGTATACACAGGTCAAAATTCTCCGAGGGGGTCAGTATGAGCTGACATCTACCTTCCACACCCCCCAGGGTGTGATGGTGGGCTTATTTTCTCAGGGACAGTAGAAAAATGATGTGTATGTTACAGGGATGAGGACCAAGGATGAGGAAGCAGGAAGTAGGTGTGGGTGAGCGTGTGACTAGCAAGGGTGCTTGTCAATGGAACCACTGAGAAACCTGGGAGAATCAGACACTTTGGCAACTCAACACCAGGGCAGGTCCTTGGCAGCCAGGGTTAGGAAACTTGGATGGATCAACAGCTCACTTCATCATAGGAAATTTCCAGAAAGCTGACTTCAGAAGCACTTTAGGGAACAGTCATGTTTGCCTAAGAGATTGAATGTGGCCTGAGGAATGAACCCATGAAGTCAGCTATGCCTCAGTATTCGCTATCATCCTTCCTTTTCTGCACTTGTGCACTGAGAAAATATTTGTTGGCACCTATTAAGCGCTAAGAAATTCTATGTTTGGTGGTAAGGGTACAGTAGGAAACAGTCCAGGTCTGCTCTGAAGGAGCTCCTGGCCCCGCAGGACACTTACGATACAAGGATGTACGCAACATAAAGGCAGAGGTATGGACTCTCTTGTTCACCATGGTATCCCTAAAGCTTTGCTCCAGATGGTTCCTGCCCCACAGAAGTTCACAATCTAAAGAGAAGACGGACAAGACAAGGGGCAGTTACCATAAAAGGTAATAAGTGGGCAAATAAGGGTCTTGTGGGAACCCAGAGAAGATTATTGGGGAAATCTGAGAAGAATCTGAGAGGAAGTGATTCCTACATTCGTGGGCCAGAAGTGGTCAGTCATGGCTCCGTACATGGAGGTGGAGGAGTGGGAAGCCTAGAGGCTCAGAAAACAGCCTATGCCAAGGCCCGGAGGTAAGAGAACATGACCCTTTAGGGGAACCCAAAATAGTTCAGTGTAGCTAGAGCACAGAAAGGCAAAAGATTAGGCAGTATATAAGGTAGGAAGCTTATAGGAACCCACTTAAGGATGTGAATAGTAGGGCTGACCACTGGGGCCTCAGACTCAGGGGTCTCAGGTCTGGGAACTGGGTCTCCCTCCTCTCTCTACCTTGATCCCCATGACCCAGCACTCTGGGTTACCCTAGTTTCTCCAAAACTAAGTTCTTCCTTGCCCTCTCCTGCCAATAACAGGAAAAAAAAAATCCCTCATTGGTTTTAATTTATTTTGAAGACCTTCCCACATGCTCTCATCCATTTCTACATATTGAACATTGATTCATTATCCAAGCAGAAAAAGCCACAGAAAGCTCTGGAAACTGGCTTTTTAAAAAAGGAGAATGAAATGAAAAGTGTGTCTTTTCCTCCTTACTATAGTAAGATACAGCACTACTTTAATTTACTGAAGGCTTTTATGTCACCAGAAATAACATCAGCCTAATTTGCTTTTGTGGGGTGGTTGTATTTTTAAATGTGGTTTCAACTTTTCTCCCTTTAATTTTCACTTATTCACAAATTATTCAAAACCATAATGGTTTTCTTTAGCATGAATTGCCCGAGTTACTTTAGTGCTGCGTTTAATTTTCTCTGTAGTCAGGGTCTGTTGCTCAGCCTCACTCAGAGGTCGAGTGTCGGTTAAACTTGATAGAACACGTGTGCTATCCGGTCTAGCACACCCACATATCACGGATGAGTGAACCCCTCTTTCCTTTGGTTACTTCCTCCTGGCCTCCAAAGGTGCACTTCTTCAGAACCCTCACCTCTGAGACTCTGTTTAGCCCGGGGTCCATTTGCCGTCTGCTTTTAACAGCCAAATATGACCCAGAAAGGGTCTATTTTTGTGCTGTCTGCTTCCTCCCCTCCCTTGGCCAACAAATCTGCTATGTCCAACAAACCCCTTGATCCCCAAGTCCACTGGTCTCTTCTTCCTTATTCTCCTGGACGGCTCTGGGCCTTTGACCCTGTGAGTCTCCCCACCTCAGGCCACCCTAGTTCTGTCACCTGTGTCTAGTCTCTTTTCTCCATTCCTGCCTTAGCATATCCCCAAGCTCTTTCCTCTGTACACTCTCTCCTCCAGCAGTCTACCTACCCTTGCTTGGCCTTGTTCTTGCCCGGAATGGTTCCAGTTTCTCTCTGGCCCAGACCTCTCCTCTGAGCCTCAGCCCTGCCTTTCCTCCTACCTGGTAAGCAGTTTCACCTGCATATTTATACTAACATGTCCAGACCCTAGTCTTCTCACCATCCAGCCAGAGATGCCTTCTCCTTGCCTTTCTCTTAGTGTGGTTTCTTTGCTCATCAGTTCTGGTAAGTCAAGCTGGAAAGCAGTTTTTTTTTTTCTTTTCTCCAAACTGCCTCTTATTTCTGAACTTTGTCTGCAGCTTAACAACATACTGCAACAGCCCTAGACTGGGAGGCAGTCCAGGGTCCTGGTCCCCATTCTGCTCCGGCTTTCTGGATGGCTTTGGGCAAGTCGGTGGAACTTTTTGAACCTGTTGCCTCTCATATAACAGGAATAGAGATCACTTAGTGAAACCTTACAACAGGCCAAGTACCGTGATCACGGCTTTCAATATATCATCTCACGAATCGATATCACTTCCCCATTTCATGGAAAGAAGAAAATAACGTTCAGAAAGACCATTCAGGATCAAGAGCCGGTTAGTGGGAGAGGCTGTGCTCAAACTACCCCTTTAAGTCCAACTCCAGAATCCGATTTTTCCATTACACCGCAGGGCTCACTCTCCCCACGCCCAAGACAGCCGTCCCCCCGCCCCCAACCCCTCTTCGGGAATATTTGCTAACGGGTGCAAGCAGGGAGGCTGCAACCAGGAGTTGCTCCTTCGCTGTGAGTCTAGAGCCCAGATCTTCAGAACCGAGCCTGCTGGGTTCTCTCTTCCCACCGCACCGCCCACCTCCTGGGTGGCTCCGCCCCCTGTCTCGATTGGCTGGTGGGAGCAAGGTGGGGCCCGCGGATTGGCTGCGCGGCCGCGGGCTAACGTGGCGGAGCTGACGTGGCTTCGCAGGCCTGCGGGATCCACTGGGCTGCCGACCGACTAGCGGCTTGCAGTGTGGCGCCGGAGCGCGAGCCGCCGCGATGCCGCTGGAACTGGAGCTGTGTCCCGGGCGCTGGGTGGGCGGGCAGCACCCGTGCTTCATCATTGCCGAGATCGGCCAGAACCACCAGGGCGACCTGGACGTGGCCAAGCGCATGATCCGCACGGCCAAGGTGAGGGCAGAGCCCGGGAAGAAGAGGGCGCCGGCCGGGGCCTGGGAGGCCGGAGGCGGGGCCCGGGCCGGGGGCGGGGCCGCGAGAGAGCTGGCGGCGCGGCACCAGGACCACCTTCCTCTGCGTCTCGGTCCCCAGCGTGCGACCTGGCGTCCAACTCGCAGTTGCTTTTCAGAATCTTTGGAATTCTCCTCATCCCGAATCACTCTCTTGACTTGTCTGCCTCACTGGAGTTGCCTCCTAACCCGACCTAAGCCCCTTCTGGTGGCACAGTGATCTTCCTAAAACACAGGTTTGATCTGGTTGTACCCCAGCCTCACACCTTCAGTGGCTCCCCACCGCCCGCGGGGAGAGTTGAAACCCTTTAACATAGCCTTCAAGACCTTAATGACCTAGTTCCTTCCTGCCTGTCATTTTTCATCTCTGATACTTTTCAGCGACAATGAATTCCTTCCAGGAAGTTCTGGAAGTTCCTGGAAGTTGTTGTGATCTCTTCTCACTTGCTGTTCTTTGTGTTTGGAATATGAAAGAGTTAAAATGCTAGGACTGTGGTTTCAAATTTGGACGCCAGCACTTAGCAGCTGTGTGAACATGGGCTAACGGTTCCTTAACCTCTGTGATTCCCAGATTCATCTTTTGAAAATCGCCTTGGTGATAGTACTTAACTTCAGAGTGGTAAGGATCAAATCAGATGATTTATATTAAGGTCTTAGCACAGTACTTGGCACCGAGGACTCACTAAATGTTAGCTGTTGGCGATAGGGGGTGTATGCGTATTATTAACTACTCCCTCTTGGCAAATTTCTACTCCTGTATAGGTCTTCTTGGATGCTTTTTCCAACCGGTCCCCTCGAGGGTGGGCTCCTGTCGTTCTTCCCATCAGATTGCATTGTCGCTGTCTCAGTTTCTATCTCTCACACTTAGATTGCGAGACCCTTGAATGCGGGGACTGTCATGTTTTTATTGTGACTCTAGCCCCCAGCATGAGGTCTGCACTGATTCCTTGGTTTAGAGATGGTTCACTCAATCTTTTCCCCCCCTCTTACCTTCAGTCAAAGCTGTTCACCTGATGTAATCAATTGTGATTAGGTTTTCCCTTACCCTTCTTTCCAGAGTTACTCTGCTTTTATGGAGGCCTACTGAATCATAGAAACACCTTTAAAAAGAAGTTTATTTATTTATTTTTGAGAGAGAGAGCAAGCAGAGTAGGAAAAGAGAGAATCCCAAGCAGCCTCTACACCATCGGTGCAGAGCCCGCGATGTGGGGCCTACACTCTCGAACTGTAAGATCATTACCTGAGCCAAAATCAAGAGTCAGATGCCTAACCAACTGAGCCACTCAGGTGTCCCCAGAAAAAAAAACTTTTAAAGAGTAACAGCTGCTGATGTTTTTGAGTGCTTAACCTAACAGATACTGAGCTAGATGCTTTAATTTTATTTATTTATTTATTTTTTTTCTGAGAGAGAGAGAGAGAGACAGTGAGGGTCAGAGAGAGAGGGAGACACAGAATCTGAAGCAGGCTCTAGGCTCTGAGCTAGCTGTCAGCACAGAGCCTGATGCGGGGCTCGACCCCATGAACTGTGAGATCGGGACCTGAGCCGAAGTCAGACCTTAACGCACTGAGCCACCGAGGCGCCTCTGGGCTAAATGCTTTAAATGCATCTCATTTCATTCCCATGAGATAATGTACATGGTAGATGCTGTTGGTTTCCTTTTAAAGGCTCAGAAAAGTGACTTGCCCAAGGGCACACAGTGAGTAAATATTAGATTGCAGAGCTTTGCGCCTAGCCAGAGGGNGGAGGGAAATTCCTCTTAATTTAGGGAACAACCTGTTTGTGGAGATGTGACCTCTCAATGCTGAAGTGGTAAAAATACCTGGAGATATTGAGCCATGGAAACTTGGCTTGGTTGGGTTTTTTTTCCCTCTCTGTTATTTTGGAGGTTAGTTCTGGGGTGGGGAAGGAGAATGAAGTGGTTGAGGCTTTGGACTAGTGTCCAGATAATCATTTACTAGCTGAATAATCTCGGGCAGGTGACTTTTCCTCTCAGAGCTTCCCTGTCACTTATCCCATCACGTGTGTTTTTGTTTTTAAACTTAAAGCAGTGGACTCTTTAGAAATCTTTCATATTTTAGGATTTCTTTTAGTCATTCTTGCCAAATGAGGTCACATTCCTTGTTTAGTTACCCAGAGTTGCTCAGACCATGAAATGAACCTATTTGCAATAATAAAAGTTGAGTTCAATTATTTTTATTTTCTTACAACAAAATACGTTATTGTAATTATATACCATATATAAAATAGAAACGTATTATAGTAAGAGGTCACCTAATTGAATGTACTTTTAACTGCCAAATTTTGCTGCAAATGGCCCGTCTGGAGTTCTGCCGCTTGTCATTCGCCAGGAAAAGATCCGTAAAACCTTGAACAGAGAAACTGATAGGGAAAACCTGCCATAAGATGGCCCACAGGGCAAATAGGAAACACCTGTCCCTGACGGAGGAGGAAGGCGGAAGTTACTGGCTATAAATTATTCCCTCTGCTGATGCTCTGGGCTCAGACCTCTGGAGAGTGACCTCCTCTGAGCCCACCAGTGTAAAATAAACCTCCTCCCTTCCAAGATCTCCGAGTGCCGCTTGGTTCTTCTGCCGGTGAGCCAGACTGGATTCCGCAGCGTTTGGTTCCCGACCAGGAAACCCAGTGGCGCTGGCCCGTTGTTGTCACCGGTTTGGGAAAACGGCGTGGCGGTGACGGAAGGAGGACTCGCACAGGAGAAGGTGCATCCTGCCTGAATTTCTGCTGTCTCCAGCTCGGTCTCCTTGGGCCGGCCCGCTCCACCATTCCCACCGACTCGAGGAGACTTGGCAAGTGAGGACCTGGAACCGAGGTCAGAAACCGGTAATGCCTCGGCCCTAAATCTGTCCTGCCCACCCTTAGTGGTGGAAGGGGGAGCCGATCACTCCCCAGAGACCCTAGTGGTCTCATCCGTCGGAATTCTGTGGGAGGGAATATAATAACCTCTGGGGTGAATGTGAATGTGCAACTCGGTCTGTCTTGCCTGCCAAGTTCGATTCTGTGGCTCCACGGGCGGGCACCCGTAAGATCCCCAAAAGCCCACAGAGTCCGAGTGGCCCCGTCTGCGACTCCATGGTGAATGGCATACAGTCTGTGGCGGCACTGCAATAGTTTCCAATTGTAAGTCACAAAGCTGAGACCGCTATGGCTCAGCATCACCTAAGTTTCTTCGGGACATGACCAGTTGGGAGTCTGACTGGTCTCCTCATTAGAGGGGGCACTCCTACCCCTTTGTATTTGCAACACTGCCTCACAGGAACATTTATGGGGTTGGGACAGAGCAAATCCACAGTTCTTGAAACTATGATTAAGAACTTTGAGAAGGGTGTTTTTGGGATTCCTATGGAATTAAGATGACTCCCAGCAAATTAAGGACCCTATGTGAGTTGGAATGGCCCATTTTTGGGGTAAGATGGCCCTCAGAAGGAACCTTAGATGTTCCAACGATCCTCCGCATCTGGCATGTTATTACCAGAGACCTAGGTTGCCCTGATCAGTTCCCCTATATCGACTCCTGGTTAGAGATTGCCCAAATCCTTCCCCCTTGGGTGCGATTTACCTGCAAAGAACAGGGACAGGCTAGGGTACAGAGGCCCCGACCTCTGCAAATCCCGCAGGTGATCTGGAGGAAGAACAAATTTTGCCATCGCCGTATGCTCCCCTGAGACCGTCAGCACCTGAGCCCCCAGCTCCCGATACTCCACCACCTCCGGACTCAACAGATCCTCTCTTCTCCGGACCAGCGGCCAGATTGCACCCGCGGCCAGGTGCAGGTGCCCTCCAGATGCCAGTACGAGAGACCGGTGTGCTGGCCCGGATGCCGGAACGAGGGAAACCTGCAGCCTGGCTGTTCCATGATGTATTACCAGTCTTTCTCCACTACTGATCTCCTCAATTGGAAACCTAACACACCATCATATTCTGAAAAGCCACAGGCAATGATAGACCTTATGGAGCCCCTCTTCCAGACCCACCGACCAACTTGAGAAGACTGCCAGCAGCTGCTCTGCACTTTGTTTAACACTGAGGAGATACAGAGAGTCCTGAGAGGAGCTCGGCAATACCTTGAGGAACACGTGCCAGCCGGGGTCGTCGGTCCTGGCACCTGGGCTAGAGCTGCTGTACCTGGAGAATGTCCTACGTGGGATTCACTACAGAAGAAGGACAAGTCTACATCTGCTGGTACCAAGAGGTTCTCTTCCAGGGGACCCAAGCAGGGGCTAAGAAGCCCATGAATAGGACCAAGATCTCCTCACTCCCCCAGCGGCATCCCCGGGGATTCTTCTGAGAGGCCATGCGAGGCTTACTGCACATACACCCTGTCTGATCCTGAGGCACAAGAGAGACAACAGACGGCGAACACCTCTTTCGTGGCCCGAGCCGCCCCAGATATCAGAAGGAAGCTCCAAAAACTTGAGGGTTTTCGGTGAAATGAACATCACGCGGTGTCCAGTTGCGAACAAGGTCTACATGAACAGGGAGGTCACTGCCGACAGGGAAGCTGTGAGAAAGGTCAGCCTCCTCGTTGCTGCTTTAAAGGAGAAGGACTACGGAAGGATGGAGATGGTCCCACCACCGAAAGGGGGAAGCCCAGGACCTCCTTAGCAAGGGATCAGTGTGCCTACTGCAAGGAGAAAGAACATGGGAAAAATAAATGTCCCAACCAATATGTAAAAGAACCCTGTGGAAAAGCCCTCCTAGGGCTAGCAGGGATAGGTTCAGATTGAGGGGGTCCAGGCTCACTTCTTGGCCCCCGTGAGCCCACGGTCAAAATGAAAGTAGGGGGCCAAACTATGACTTTTATTAAATGGGCTGAAATCGAGGGGGCCACCCAGACCAAGGAAGGATGGTGAAAACGGCTAGATGGTTGCATCTTTATTCCAGTGGCTCTTGGAAGGCATCTACTTGGCGAATACCATCAACTCACCCATCTAGGAAAACCTGCATTAGAGGCTCCCCTCAAAAAGCAGTACTACATCAGCCACCTGCCAGCATCATGTCGAGCAATAAGTGAATGGTGTGTGACTTGTGCCAGGAATAATGCCTGCCCGTGCTGCGACAGGTGTCCAAAGGGTAGGAGCTACCCCCTCTGAAGATCTAGAAATAGACTTGACTTTACAGATGTCCAGCCACGTTGAGTGTTTAGACATCTGGTAGTAGTAGGATGTACACATCCTCTGGATGGGTTGAAGCTTTCCCTACCAGGACAGAACAGAGCCAAGAGGTAGCTAAAGTCCTCCTAAAAGAGATTGTCCCCCAGTTCAGCCTGCCGGCCACCATCCACAGTGATAATGGACCTGCATTCGTGGCGGACCTTATACAAACTTTAACCAACTCCCTCAACATCACTTGGAAGCTTCACACTGCTTACTGGTCTCAAAGCTCAGGGAAAGAGTGAATGGATCACACCCTCAGGGGAACCTTAGCCAAGTTCTGTCAGGAAACAGACCTCCCATGGCCAAACCTGTTGTCCCTGGGCCTTCTGCATGTCTGTTGCACACCAGGAGCTCAAGGTTTTTCCCCCTTTGAACTAATATATGGGAGCCCCCCGCCCCATGTCTAGGGAGCCTCCCAGGAAACCTACACCAAATAGGGGATACGGGAATAAGAGAGGACTTCAAGCATTAGGGGCCACTGTAAATAAGTTACAATGACATACCATAGAGAGGGCCCCAGTCTCTTTAGGATCCCCTTTCTCACCAGGGGACTCCATCTGGGTCAAAGATTGGAAGAAAGACCATCTCAAACCACAGTGGACTAGGCCTCATACCGTTATTCTGACCACTCCTACTGCCCTCAAGGTCATCGGTATCATGGGTTCACCACTCCAGAGTCCAGAGGGCCAATCTTGAGAAGCCCCAAAACTTGGAAGCCTGACCCAAGTCCGACGAACCCACTCAAAGTGACGTTTCAGAGAGTCCTAGATTCTTAGGATCTTCAGCCCTGTTCCAGCTACACCCCGGAAGCTGGCTGGTCTACACACAGCAGAAGCTTGAGGAATCACCATTCCAGTGAGATCGACTGTCCTTACTCTTTGCCATCAGGTTGGCAGAAGTTACCTCAGAAAGCTGGGGAAACAGCAAGAGGTTCCTGTTTACACATGTTCCTCTTATGAATAGGGTATTCTGTTGGTATTGATTGCCTCTAATCTGGGCCCCATTTGGAGCCAGTAAGAGCAGGGCACCTTCAGTGGAAGAATCTAAAGATGATGTCCTCTAGTACAGACTAGATCTGTTTAAAGGGGGGAATGATAGGGAAAATCTGCCATAAGATGGCCGACAGGGCGAATAGGAGACACCTGTCCCTGATGGATGAGGAAGGTGGAAGTAACTGGCTATAAATTATTCCCTCTGCTGATGCTCTGGGCTCAGACCTCTGGAGAGTGACCTCCTCTGAGCCCACCGGTGTAAAATAAACCTCCTCCCTTCCAAGATCTCCGAGTGCCTCTTGGTTCTTCTGCTGGGTGAGCCAGACCGGATTCCGCAACAAAACCATCAGCATTTTAGTACAACAGGGACAGTGATCATATCATGTTTTCTGCAGCTGGAATTCACCACAGAGGTAAATATTTAAAGACGTCACTCAGTTTTAGGAAGACCCTGCTGTGCTCCCCATACAACTGCTGTCCTGTGGAATGTGGTCGAACTTTCTCTGACCTCTTGTCTTTAGTAGTTTCTGCTACTTCACTTTTCTCATCTTGCTGTAAAGGAAAGGTTTGCCCAGAGCAGACAAGCTATTTCACCTCTCGAAGGTAAGTCCACTCCTGGAGGTAGAGCTGAGAAGCAGAGGAGGCAGCATGCAACGCTCTGTGAGGCCCTGTCCCGTAGCTTGCTGGAGGCCTGGCTGTCGCAGGGATCCAGGTTGCAGTTGTGGGCCAGGAGACTCCTGTTCTACAGCCTTAGGAAAGCAATCTGTCCCGCCCGGCCAGAGACTCGCTGTGCAGCTGTACTCAGGTCACTCTGGGCCCTGGGGATCTTCCTCTAGACAATGAGAGCTCTGTTGCCCAAGGTCACTTTCAGTTCTGTTTTTTGAACCTTCCTGACCATGCTATCTTGTGGTCTCTCCAGAGTGGGAGCAGCCCTGTTCGCACTGATCTTTCTGGAGCCGAGCTTTCAGCAGCGTGAATAACTGTCTCCAGAAATGTCAGTGAGCTGAGACTTTAGAGGGTTTCCTTTCATCTTTCTATTGCGTGGTTTTTCAAAGCGATTTTAAGAGATTGGGTGCTGACTGGCAATAGAATTCTAGCTTTTAGAGTCGGACAATGCAGCTTTTATGTTATAGTTTCTGTTCAGTAAGACTGGGACTTTTCTTAAGTCGTGTTTGTTTGTTGCCCTCGAGCCTCTTGTTCGCACAAGATGCCATGCAGAGTGCACACGTGCAAAGCAGCTAAAGCAGAGTTGTCTGTTTCCTGCCCCCGAGGGGCTCCTCAGAACGGTGAAGCGTCCTGGAGCTGGCCCAAAGCTGCCATTTGTGTAGATGGAGACACCGAGTCCAGAGACAGGAAGTGGTTTCTCCAAGAGTTAGCAGATTCTGACTTCCTCCCTAGGGCTCATTTTGCTATCCTCTGCTGAGTTACCTAACTTAAAATCTTCTTTAGCTCTTGAATTATTTTTAATATTCTAATATAAAATAACATTTTAAAAAATAAAGCCCCCATATTTTTCTTTGCATTTTAAGGGGGAAAACTAGAAGGAAGCCCCAGCATTTACTTGAAGGTTTTCTTCTTTCTGCCCCTTTTCCCACTGCCAGTCAACCTTATTTTTTAAAAAAATATTTATTTATTTTTGGATGAGCACAAGCAGGGGAGGGGCAGAGGGAGGACAGAGGATCTGAAGTGGGCTCTGTGCCGACAGGCTGACAACAGCGAGCCAGATGTGGGGCTCGAACTCATGAACCATGAGATCGTGCCCTGAGCCGAAGTCAGACGCTCAACCACTCCACCCACTGAGCCACCTAGGCACCCCTTCGTCAATCTTCTATTTAAAGATACTGATGTCAGAGCCGTTACCCGAACATTTCTCTTCTGAGAATTCGTGACCGATCACTGAAGGAGCCCTGTTGTGTGTCGCAGGAGTGTGGGGCCGATTGTGCCAAGTTCCAGAAGAGTGAGCTGGAGTACAAGTTCAATCGGAAAGCCTTGGAGAGGCCCTATACGTCTAAGCATTCCTGGGGGAAGACGTACGGGGAGCACAAGCGCCACCTGGAGTTCAGCCATGACCAGTACAGGGAGCTGCAGAGATACGCCCAGGAGGTTGGCATCTTCTTCACTGCCTCTGGCATGGATGAGGTGAGTCCTCGTGATTGCCACTCTGTCGTTTGCCACTTTAGCAGACCCAGGGGACAGCAGGTGGCCTGGTGGCTTTTGGCCTAGAGTCTGCTCCAGCCCTTGCTTGAGACTTTTGCTTTCTGAGTTCCCCATCACATTAACCATATCGGTGCCCAACGAAATGGGAGGCCAGTGGGAGAAGTACCAGAAGTTTCTAAGCAAGTTGTCTTTGGGAGGAGGGGGCAGCCACACCAGAATCCCCGAGTCCCTCAAAGCTTGTGAGAGACCCGTGCTGGACCATTTTCTCCTGGTGGAAAATAGCTTGGACTAGGAATCAGTAAACCTCTGTTCTGATAGGGATCCATCCCTTGCTGAATGGCCTTGTGTGATTTGGGAGGGGGACATTGGTGTCATCCTGAGTGGCTTACAGAATGGCATGCTGACATCCTGGAAAAGCCTAGCCGGTGCCAGGTGTCAGGTCCCATATGCTCCGTGACCTGCCTCTCTCAGATTCTTCCATGAAATCATTTTTGAATGTAAAAACTGTAATTGTGAAAATAATAGATATTATAGAAAGTTAAGAAAAACTGACCCATAATCCCTGTAGGGTGGTTCTTTTTGTAGATTTCCTCCTGAAGTCTTTTATATTCATGTTTTATTGCCTCGTTGCTACATTTGTGAATATTTAATTCTTTTCCCATTTACCATTATACTGCAAGCTTTTACCCATATCTTGTTTCCCCCCCAATTTTATTGAGATATAATTGACATATAAGTCTGCAATCTTGTGCTTACAGCTTTTTAGTAGCAATGGGATGCTTCTTTTGAGGATTTATGATGTACCTAACCATTTCTCCACTTTTGGACCTACGGGTCAGTTCTTTGCGCTTATAAATAATGCTGACATAGACACCGTTTTTCTGTGTTTCATGTTGTTTCCTCAGGGTAACTTTGCAGAAATGGATCGTTAGATGAAACCTAGAGTTTTTATGACTCAAAACATTTGGAATTCTTTCAGTTGCTCAGAATATTTGAAACCCTTCCATTTCATTCTGTGGGCCTCTCTGACCATTTGTGCCACTGTTCCAGCCCCAAAATATGGCTGCAAATTGAGTTGAAAAGAAACAAAAGCCTAGCCTAGGCTGTTGGTGGGTTTTTTTTTTTTAATGTTTATTTTGAGAGAGAGAGAGCGAGAGAGAGAGAGAGAGCGAGCGAGCGAGA
The DNA here is from genome assembly GCF_008692635.1 of Crocuta crocuta. Taxonomy (NCBI): domain Eukaryota; kingdom Metazoa; phylum Chordata; class Mammalia; order Carnivora; family Hyaenidae; genus Crocuta; species Crocuta crocuta. The sequence continues at coordinate 2,198,882 of NW_027528859.1, read as the reverse complement.
GCATGAGCAGGGGAGGGACAGAGACAGAGGGGGAGAGAGAGAGAGAATTCCAAGCAGACTCCTCACAGTCAGTGCAGAGCTCAATGTGGGGCTTGAACTCACAAACCTTGAGATCGTGACCTGAGCCAAAATCAAGAGTCAGACGCTTAATCAGCCAGCTGAGCCACACAGGTGCCCTCACTGATGGTAGTTTTAACAAGGGCGGGGAGGCAGAGAACCGACGCATCTGTGGGAAATGACACCTCCAGGCTTCAGTTCTGTAGCCCAGATTCATCCCTTAATTTGCAGTTTTCGTAATCATAATTTTCTTTTTTTTTCTTTTTTTTTAAATGTTTTATTTATTTCTAGGAGAGAGAGAGCGTGAGCAGGGGAGGGTCAGAGAGAGAGCTGAGTCACAGACTGAAACAGGCTCCAGGCTCTGAGCTGGCAGTCAGCACAGAGCTCGACGCGGGGCTCGAACCCACGAACTGTGAGATCATGACCTAAGTGAAAGTCGGACGCTCAACCGACTAAGCCACCCAGACGCCCCTTGTAATCATAATTTTCTAATTCATAATTTTTGAGTGAGTTATATGTTATGGCTTACAGAGCATCTTCCCTTCCAGTAAATATATTTTAACCCTACTATGCCCCATTCTGCTGATGAAGAAGTAGAGGCTCGGAGGGGCTGGGAGGTTTGTACAAAGTCACATAGCTAGGAAATGGGTCTTGAAGGCAGATCTGATGTGTGCACGGTGTGCTTTCTCTGGTCCATCATTTCCATGTGGCCATCCGTGCAGGTGTGTGTGGCTTCGCAGAGCTCAGCAGAGCCCTTGGGCTTCCCCTTGCTCTTCACCACCTTGGTGTTGGTGGCTGGAGAATCTCTTAAGCCCAAGAGCTGCCCTGGGGACAAGGGGACAGATGTTTTTAAGGAAAATGTTCCTAAAGAGTTTGCTGGGCATTTTTCTGATCCTAATTTAAAGAGCGCTTCCTCTGGGAATTCTTCCTGTTCACTGGCTTGGTTCAGGCCCCTCTAGTTACTTGTGGTGCTCTTCCATAATTGTGTGTTATTATCTCTCCCTCGTCCCTACCAGACTCTGAGCACCACAGCATTCCTGGTACCTGGTGTGCAGCAGGTGGGTGGGAGATACTTGTTGAAGGAATAAATGAACCAAACAAAACAGAGGGTGTGTGTGTGTGCGTGTGCGTGTATGTGTGTTTAGTGGTTTATTTTAGAGAGACCAAGAGATGGGGCACGAGTTGGGGAGGGACAGAGAGAGAGGGAGACACAGAATCCGAAGCAGGCTCCAGGTTCTGAGCTGTCAGCACAGAGCCCAATGTGGGGCTCAAACCCATCGACTGTGAGATCATGACTTGAGCTGAAGTCAGACACTCAACTGACTGAGCCACCCAGTCGCCCCTATCAGGTTCTTAAAGGATCTGTAAATCAAAAATCAAAGGAAAGAATGTGGGCTTTAGGATCTAAAAGACTTGGGTGTTGTTTTTGGTNGGACGCTCAACCGACTAAGCCACCCAGGCGCCCCTCTAAGTATTTTAAACATATCAATTCATTTACTCCTCTTAGCCTCTTCAGATAGGATAATTTTTTAAAAAAAAATATTCATTTTGAGAGAGCATGAGTGAAGGAGGGGAAGAAAGAGAGGACAGAGTATCCGAAGCAAGCTCTGCGCTGACAGCGCCAAGCTCAATGTGGGCTCAAACTCCCAAACCATGAGATCATGACCTGAGCCGAAGTCAGACACTCAACCAGCTGAGCCACCCAGGTGCCCCAGGACGGTTCTTTTTAAGTAGGCCTCATGCCCAGCATGGAGCCCAATGTAAGGCTTGAACTCATGACCCTGAGATGAAGACCTGAGCTGAGATCAAGAGTCAGACACTTAAGCAACTGAGCCACCCAGGTGCTTCCAGATGAGCCAGTTATTATCCCCATTTCACAGGGAAGGTATCCCTCATTATGGATCAGCAAACTCAGGCCAACCCCAGAATGCTTCTGCCAGACCATACTCTTCCTTCACCTCTCTGGGCCTGTTTCCTCTTAGGTAAAGGCCCAGGCGTTGATTAAAGTACAGAACATGCAGGCTTGTCTTCTGGACCTGGTGAGGCCATCTCCAGGCAGGACCAGGTCCGTGTTCACTGTGAACTCAGACCCTGGCATAGTGGTCCCGGTACATGCCAGTACATGCTCAGTCAGTGCCTTGGTGGAAGGAAGCTCACACCTAGGGAGTGACATTTGTTTTCATAACATGCCTGTTTCACATTACTGCTAAGCAGATTCAGGCTCCAGGCTCTGAGCTGTCAGCGCAGAGCCCCATGCAGGGTTCGAACTCACGAACTGTGCAATCATGACCTGAACCAAAGGTCAGATACTCAGTTGACTGAGCCACCCAGGCACCCCCAGTTTTTTGCATATTCAGAGTTATGATGACTAATCACTGCAATTGATTTTTGGCTTGTTTTTATCCTGTACCTATTAACAGCCATTTCTCAATCGCCCCCAGTTCCCTCACCCCTAGTAACCACTAATCTGCTTTCTGTCTGTATAAATTTGCCTTTTCTGAACATTGCATATAAACAGAATGAGACAGTATGTGGCCCTGTGTGTCTGGCTTCATTCACAGAGTAACATGTGTTCATGGTTCAGCCCTGTTGTAGCGTGTATTAGTGCCTCACTCCTTGTTATTGATGAGTAATATTCAGTATTGCGGATATATACGACCTTTTATTTACCCATTTGTCAGTTGATGGACATTTGGATTGTTCCTACTTTTTGGCTGGCGTGAATAATGCTCCCATGAACATTCCTGTACAGGTTTTATGGACATGTTTTCATTTCTCTTGGGGATATATGATAACTTTGTGTTTAATTGCCAGACTGTTTTCCAAAGTGGCTGCACCCTTTACAATCCTAGCAGCATATGAGGGTTCCAGTGTCTGTACATCCTCACCAGCATTTGTTATGATCTTTCTGATTCTAGATATCCTAGCTAGTGTGAAGTAGTATCTGGTCATGGTTTCGATTTGCATTTCTCTGATGACTAATGATGTTGAGCATCTTTTCATGTGCTTATTGGCCATCTGTATACCTTCTTCTTCAGGAGAATGTCAGATCCTTTGCCAATTTTTAATTGGGTTATTTGTCTTTATATATTCTAGGTATGAGTCCCTAGTCAGATACAGATTTGTGGAAATGTCTCCCATTCTCTGGATTGTCTTTTCACTTTTTGATGGTATCCTTTGAAGCACAAACATCTTTAATTTTGATGATGTCCAATTTATCTTTTTTTTTTTGTGCTTGTCTAGTGATTTAAAATTTTCTCAATTTTAAACTACATTGTGGTCTTGCTACATAGCTGTCAGTCTGGCTGAAACAAAAAGTGACAATAACATCAAATGGTGGCAAGGATGCAGAGAAAATGGATCTCACAGCTGGTGGGAATGTAGAACGGTATAATTACTCTAGAAAATATGATAGTCTCCCCTTTTTTTTTTTTTTTTTGAGAGAAAGAGAGACAGCACAAGCAGAGAAGGGGCAGAGAGAGAGACACACAGAATCCCAAGCAGGTTCCAGGCTCTGAGTTGTCAGCACAGAGCCTGACGCGGGGCTCGAACCCACAAACCACAAGATCATGCCCTGAGCCGAAGTCAGATGCTTAACTGACTAAGCCACCCAGGTGCCCCTGGTTGTCTCCTTTTTTTAAAAACAACTTTATTTTAATACAGTTCATATGTGGTATCATATTACAATTCACTCAGAGGATACTGGTAGTTTTTTTTATAAAACTGAACATGTGAACGAATTTTATACCTATGTGGGGAGGGGTGTTAACTTACTCTGGTAACCATTTCATAGTGTGTATGTTTATCAGATCATGTTGTACACCCAGAACTAGTACATTTTTGTGTGTCAATTATATCTCAATAAAAAATAACCATTTATTGCGTACCTGAAAAAAAACACCACCACAAACTAGACATGTGCTCATCATGTAGCCCGCCATGCGCCATTTGCTCATTTCTCCCAAAAGAGATGAAAATGTGCATTCACACAGAAACCTGTACATGCGTGTCCATAACAACTTTATTTGTAACAGCCCCCAAACTAGAACAATCCAGATAGTTCTCTGGCAGGTGAATGAATGGTTCCAGCCCAGAAAAGGAATGAACTGCTGATACATGCTGGGCTTGGCTGCATCTCCAGGGTATAACATTGAGTGAAAAACCCTGTCTCAGAAGGTTGCATACTATACTGTTCAGTTATTAGAGCCGTCTTGAACGGACGAAATTACAGAGGTGGAGAGCAGGGGAGTGGTTGTCATGGGTTAGGGAGGGGAAGGGAGGCAGGTGGATGTGGCTGTAAAAGTGTAACACGTGGGATACTTGGAGCGATGGCTCAGTTTTGGATTGTGACTCTGGTAGGTGCGAGTCTGTGCGCATGGTAAAATGGCATAAAATTAAATAACACGCACACACAGATGAATACACGTAACCATGGCGAAATCTCAGTAGGATCAGTAGACTCGATCGGGGTCACTTTCTCGGTTGTGATTTTGTGTTCTAGTTTTGCAAGATGGCCCCATAGAGGGCACCTGGGTGAAGGGTACATATGATTTCTTAGAGCTTCCTCTCAAGCTATAATGATCTCAAAAAGTTTAAAGTTACAAAAGCCCAAATTTCTTAGTTTTAATTTTAATTCAATAAATATGAGTAGCTGGAGCCTACATAAACAAAAGCCCTGTAGAGTCCATAGTAATTTTAAAGAGCGTAAACACCTAAACCTTTGAGGGGCTCGAACCCACGAACCGCGAGATCATGACCTAAGCGAAAGTCGGACGCCCAACCGACTAAGCCACCCAGGCGCCCCCAAGTCCATAGTAATTTTAAAGAGCGTAAACACCTAAACCTTTGAGACCCCACTCGAATGGCACATACTCAGGCTGTTTGGCCTCATGGTTATGTGCATGGGGTCTGGGGTCACATTTTGAGTTTGAATGCGGTTCCGCCTGTCATTCCTGATGAGTCCGTGTGGAGGTGGTTTAACCGCTTTGTGCTTCTATTTCTTCGGCTGTTAGGTTCAGGTTCTACCAACCCTACTTATCTTGCAAGGTTGTTGTGAGGATTAAACCTGATGTTTGATATAAAGCATAGCACTCAGCCAGCGCTTAGCAAACATTAGCTGCAGTGAAGGCAGGCAACCCGCGCCCCGTGTCAGGACACCTGGCTTCTTGGCCTGACTCTGCTCTGAGTTGATCTCCAGTGTGAGCTTGGCGAGCCCCTTCCCTCTCTGGGCCTCCGTTCCCTTTCGAGTGTGAACAGCTGCCTTGTAGAGGCTCTCCCAGCTCTGACCCAGAGCCGGAGAAGAGGTCACGGAGGCCGCTTATACCTGGAATGAGGACTTTCCTTCTCAGGCTCTGCTGTCAGGCATGTGAGCCCCAGGACGTGGACTCTGAAGGAGAGAGGGCGCTTCCTTGCGTCTGTGAGGCCGCCTGGGAAGAGTCATGTCTTTAGATCATTCACTCACAGGTGGTGTGGAGCTAGAAGCAGGATCAGCTGGGAGGTGGAGGAGAGCCTGGCGGTCGGTGGGCCGCGTCTGCCTCTCAGCCTTTCCCTTTGGTTCCTGTCCCTCTGCTCCCCAGGAAGCCCTTCTGTGTGGTGCATGCGGCCGTGCTCTGCAGCTACACTGAGTTCAGGTTCTCGAGTTGACACTTTGTGGGTTCAGGTGCATCATGTGACCTTTTTGAGCTGCAGGTGTCCCATCTGTAAAAACAGTAATAAAGGTGTCTTCCCCCCTCTCCCCCACATGGCAGTGGTGAGGTGCTGGGCGTGAGGGCCGTGTAAGACCTGCATCCACTGAGTGATAGCGTTCCGTCATTCAGAACCCTTCGGAGTTGTTCTGCTTCACACTATGTGGACAGGGAGGCCTCTCTGTCCTGGGCAGGCCACTGTTTCCGAGGGTCCTCCTGGCTGACCTGGGCGTAGGCAGTGAGAGGAAATGCATTCTTGAGTGCCTTTACAAGAGTGAATTTGCTTTGCTGACCAGGTCCCTTTGCTGAACCGGGTCGTCCTGTCTGCCTGGCTTTTGGAAGTGGGTTGGTCCCTTGTTCTGTGTTTACCTGGCAGGCGGCTCTGAGTGTTTACCCACCTTAACTTCCTTGTGGACGGTAGCCATTAGTGAAGCGCCCATTTTCTCCACTGTCTGTGCTGTCCCAGGGTGTTCTTCATGTGCTGAGGAAAGGTTGTCGTGGGATTTTATTAATTCCACCTGGTAGAAAACTACCAGGGCACCTGGCCGAAGCTGCAGAGGCTTGTGGAATGGGGTGGAAATGAGCAGAGTTCCTTTGGTCTAAATGGAGAGTTCTATTGAGAAAGCAGATGGAGGCCATGACGGTCAAGGTGGCTCCTGAAGGACGTGCTGCCCTTTGAGGGTGCTCCGGCCTAACAGAGCTGCCCTTTGAGGCACGTCTTTAGATCAGTCACCTCATCTCTTCTTCCATTGCCACCCCCACCAGCAGGGCGCCCCCCCTGCCCAAGCTGTGGTGCCCTCTGACTGGGCCACTGGGAATCTCCTGTCCCATGCTTCCCCCTCATCATTCTCTCATGCTGGGCAGCTCGCCAGGACCCCGTTCTCCATGACTCCTCGCTCTGGGCTTCTTTTTCCTTTTCCACAGGATTCAAAAGCTGAGAGCCGGGGGAAGGGGCTTTAGAAAAATCCCAGCTCCTCTTGCTTCTGTTATCCCTCAGATCAGGGGGCCATGATACGGAAAGGGGGCGCTGTGGGCACACATTGTCGATCCTCATTGATTAATAATTATTACCAATTAATTCTTGGTAATAAAGCCTACCCCTGCCCCCAGTAAGCAAGGTTCTGAATTGAAAAAGCTTGAGAAACACTGGGATTAAAAATTTTTAAAGTTAGACAAGTGTATGCATTGGGACTCTCTAAGAGGAAGTTCGGGCAGTGCAGTGTTTCACTGAAACCAGGTTGCTGGTGGGGCCCTTGTCTGTATTTAAGCCAGCTGGATGGCCAGGGAAGGTCCTGTGGCAGAGTTCTTCCAGACAGACTCTGAAAGCCTTTGTGCTGCGGGGTGGGAGGGAGATGTTGTGAGGCTGCCTGGCTGCGCCGTACCCCTGGGTGAAGAGGGGATGGACGGTGGGGTGGGCAGGAGTAGGGGCAGCCAGGAGGTCCCTGGAGAACTGGGGGTGGGGGGACCGGCGCTGACCCGGCCTCAGGGGGGCTAGGCATGGCAAGACGGCCTCAGGCTAGAGGGCTAGGGTCTCCCCCATTACTGAGGTTGGCACCCTTTTTGCAGAGATGCATGTGCAGCGGCAGTGTTTGGAGTGGCCGCTGCTTGGTGGGCCTGGCTCTCCGGGAGGACTGCAGACAGGCCCCTTTCCCTTTGGAGAGGAATTTGCCACTTAACACTTGAAAACTGTAGGATTCCAAGCAGATTGTCCAGCCTTCGTAGGTAAGCTTCTGCAAAGTGTTTTCTCCTGCATTTGGTTTCTTCTCATTCTGTGCCTCTCCTGAGTGGGCTCATCCTCTGTTTATGCTCCCGGGGGCTTTTGCATCAGGAGCCGTTTCTCTTAGAAGTTGAACATTATAAGGAAGAAAACTTAGCATAGGGTTTTCCCCTCTTACACTAGAAAATACTGTCTCCATCTGCCTGATAGAACGAGAAAAGTGGGGGAAGTCGACTTTGTTCAGTAAACACATTAGAAGGAATGTTTTTCACTTCCATCTGAGGGCCTGTCAGCACCGTGAGAGACCCACGAACAGGAGGCGCCAGGTGGAACAACATGGAAGGGGGAAGAGAGGTAAGGAAGAGATACAGCCGAGGGAAGACCACGAGAACTGCGGTACAGGTAGTTTAGCAGGCTTGGAAGCCAGTGGCGCTCAGACCATGCTGGATGGCGTCTCTCGGACCCAGGGGGTTGTGAACTGCCTTTTAGCTGTTCACTGGCTGGTTACCCACCGGGTGCAGCTCTAACCTTTGCGATATTAGAGGATTTACACATGAGGAAAGTTAGTGCAGCCAGGAGTAACTTATCACCTGTCCACAACATGGAAGAAAGCTCAGGCAGCAGCGAGTTGATGTAAAGAACCTGCTGGCAGAATGACCTCATACTATTCCTGGCCACCCTGTGCCCTCTGTATTTTCAGCCATGGTGACCTAGCTCCTTACAAAATAGGGTTCATGGAGCAGCGGCGGCGGTCTTACCCAAGAACTGAATGGAAACACAGACCCTCGGCCCCACCTTAACCCAGCAGAATCAGAACTTGCATTTCATCTGAGCAAGATGCCCAGAAGATTGGTGTCCCATGTTAAAGTGTGAGAAGCAGTGACCTAGCTGATCAGGCCCTCCAAGCCTCCTTCTGAAACCCGGGCAGCATTTTACAATAGATCGAACTTAGATATAGGGAAACATTCCAAGACATTGATTCTCCCCACTTCTGATTTCCAACTTCAGTTGTTAAAAACAGTAATAAAAGGTAGTTGGGTGGGGGGGGTTGTAATGTGATAACCAACTGAGATTTTTACTCTTAAAACTTGTGGCCCACTGATTCCTTTAGCAAGCGTTCACTGACCCTTGCCCGTTTCCCGATCCTGAGTCTTACTGATGAATCCCGGTGGAGGTGAAGGATGGTGAAGGGTCCTCCAGAGATAACCTCAGGCAGTGATGTTGTGTCAGAAAAAGTGAACGAGTTTGTTTTTCTTGTGGGCAGCATGGTTTGGGGGCTGAGAGGGTTTGGGTTTGGGCTCTGCCAGGTGTGTCAGGGCTGGCCCATAAAATGCTCCATTTTTTCCCCGGTTTTGGCAAGAATTGAAATGGCCTCTTTTCCTGGCCATTTGGTTTTGAGGAAAGGGCGAGGCCTTCGAGAGCCATACACTTTCTCGCCGCCTGGTTTTCTGGGTCAAGATAAGGTTATGACCCTTTTGCAGTTGTTCACTGGGCCCTGGACCCCTTGGGAAGGAAGGTCTGATTCTTTTGCAGCTCTCCTCGCCAGTAAAGGCCAGCATGCAGTGTTGCTGGACAAATGGATGGGTGGCTAGGAATGAGTGAAAGTTTCAATGTGAATGAAAAGACTGGTAACATATCTTTGCCTGCTTTCGACTTGTTGCAAGAGTCCCTCTCGCTGGGCAAGACGAGTTGGGTCTTCTGCTTATGACTCCTCACCTGACTTGAGGGCAGTAATTTTGATCAATGGTGAGCGAGAGTTCCTTCTCTGGTTTTTATAGATGGCAGTTGAATTTCTGCATGAGCTGAATGTTCCGTTTTTCAAAGTTGGATCTGGGGACACTAATAATTTTCCTTACCTGGAAAAGACTGCCAAAAAAGGTAAGTGTTTCATTTTTGCCCTAACATGAGGGAATCCAAACCTTCCCAAATTTACTCCTTTTAGTAGAACCCACTAGTGAAGTCTCCTGAAGACAGACTTTAGAAACCTCTTTTCAGTTAGCATGTACTTCCACTGTTCCATGGGCTGACTTGAAAGAAGTTAAGTCAGTTTTTATAAGAACTTTTAAAATTAAAAATTATTTTACTGTTTTTATTCATACGAAATTGAGGATATGGCAGCACAGAGGAAGTTCTGACTTTGAGAAATAGTCTTGTACGTGGAGGGTATAATATCTACCCTCCTCACATTATGGTTTGTAAAGTGGTTCTGCAACATGAATCATCTCATTTGATTTTCATAACAGCCCTGGCACTGAAGTCAGTTATTTGCTTATGATGCTTCATACTTCGTACCTGAGGCCACACAGCTGGGAGGCGGCAGCTCCGGGGCTCACACAGCTGCTCTGGAGTTGGGGGCAGTGCTCACCCAACTGGGCACTCCAACCTCTTACTCCAGTGAGGGGCTCACCTTTCTCTGAGGCGTGTGAACTTCCTCTGCCTCCTTAATTCAGTTCACTTTGCCGAACTATAATATTGAGGGTGAGGGGGGTCTGCATTTCCTCCGGATTGAGGGCAGGAAGCCACCAAGCTCCCCTCTCACCCCGCAGTGGCTGGCACAGTGTTGGAGAGAGGTCTGTGGAGTTCATTTGAAGGATGAGACCAGCAGTTGGGGTACGCTTGAGGGAGAGTCAGAGCCCCTAAAGAGAAAGTGACGATGGTGTCGGTGTTGGTCACTCAGGCCGCCCGATGGTGATATCCAGCGGGATGCAGTCGATGGACACCATGAAGCAAGTCTATCAGATCGTGAAGCCCCTCAACCCCAACTTCTGCTTCCTCCAGTGCACCAGTGCGTACCCGCTCCCCCCCGAGGACGTCAACCTACGTGTCATCGCGGTGAGCAGCCCATTGTCTGATCGGGCCACAACAAAATGGCTTTTCTTGGGTCCTTTACTATGGGAAAGATGGGGCCTTTGTTGTAACCAAAATCCTAACCAATTTTGACACGCTTCATGCAATCTGAACCTCCATTAACAATCTCACAGTTACAGAATTAAGCTAGAACCAACTGTGCAGTTTAGATACATTCTAAAGAGGGTGATTATAGATTAAATTTTATGGAAACCAATCTTAATTTTTCCCACTATGAAATTTAAGGTGTGAGTCTTCATAATTGTATATATATTTTCTGTACCATGTGCATTGGCCATTCGAGGTCCCTCTTCTGTACTGGTTCATATCCTTTTTTAGTACGCTGTTGTCTTTTGTGTGTGTGTGGTAAAATACAAGATTTACCATCTGAACCATTTTTAAGCATACACTTCAGTGGCATTCAGTACATGCGCGTTGTTGTGCGGCCATCACCACCATCCATCTCCAGAACTTTTTGATCTTCCCAAACTGAAACTCTGCCCCCAGTAAACACGAACCTCCCATTCCCTCCCCCCCCAGCCCCTGGCAGCCACCATTCTGCTTTCTGTTTCCATGTATTTGACTCCTCTTGAGACCTCATCTAAGTGGAATCCTACAATATGTGTCCTTTGTGTCTGTCTTCTTGCACTTAATATAATGTCTGCAAGGTTATTTCATTGCCTGTTGAGGCTGAAGAATATTCCATTGTGTGTATATACTGCGCGTTTATCCATCTGTCCGCCGATGGGCATTTGGGTTATTTCCGCCTTTTGGCTCTTGTGAATAATGCTGATAGGGACGCTAGTGTAAAATACCTGTCCGGTTTTCTTCATACTCAGTTGTAGCAGACCTTCTTGGAACGTCTGGCTTTTCCTTCTCTGTGCCATTTCCCGGCTCTGTTGTTTTCTACCTATAATCCCAAGCCTCCCTGAGGCCCAGACTGGTTACAGTGACAGCCTTGAGGGAGCTTTCTGCCTCCCAGGATTTGGTCTACTCCACCTCTGTCATCTGACAGATGGTGAAATCCAGTCCCAGAGGGAAAAGGACTCACTTGCCTGAGCTTTCACAGCATCGTGGTGCAAAGCTGGGACTAGAATCCTTTGTCTCTTGTCATCTCAGGCCATCTCCATCCCTTTCTTCCAGTAGCACCTGAAGCTTCACTTAGTTAGAAACATATATATGTAATTATCATACAAAAACACTGGAGTGATATTAGTGGCATTCTAAATACACACACACACGTGATCTTGACACTTCAGTTAACCACTGTCCTTCTGTATTTTCCTTTTAGTAACAGTACTTGACATTCTGACTTTTTCCATGAGGGTATAAGCTTTTGTGCATGTTGCTACACAGTCTTCATATTTAACTTTAAAAAAAAAAATTAGCCATTTTTGAAAACAGACACTGCTGTCTCTTTACCTAAATTTGTGTTTCTCCCAGTTGGTAGTTTTTCCTCCATGTCTAGCTTATCTCTAAACATGTTATTCTAAAATTTTAAACATGATTTTTTAAAAAACTCAAACAGCTCTGAAATACATAGTCTAGAAAGTAAACATGCTCTGTGACCTCACCCCACAGAGATCATCACTGTAATGGACAGTTTACTCGTTGTGACTCTGGATATTTTCCTTGAGTTTCTTTCTCTGCGGAATACGGCCCCTCTTTCCATTCTCACCCAGGCGGCCGTCATGGCCTCTCTTGATACCGGGGCACGGTGAGGGGTCAGCTGCCCGCCTGCCCCGTCCTGGGCCCAGTACAACCATATTCCAGCACGTGGACCCTGCCACCTTTGTTAATTTCACACCCTGCAGCCTTTGCCACTCAGCAGCCCTAATCCTATATTAACCCCCATCTGGGTCTTCCTACTACACTTAAGCTTTCTGGTCGCCCTCAATGACAAGACTCGCTTGACGAATGTCTTTTGTTGCATTCAGTGAATTATAGATCACAGATTAGTTAATTATTTAGCATTTCCACCAAAGGATTGTTTCGAGATTGGGCTGTATATATTATTGATGATGATATTTGTGCCCACAGCATACTCGCTTTCAGCAGTTTAGGCTAATTAAATGTGACCGCTGCTTTTTGAATGAGTTTCAGCCATCGGCTGTGGTTCTGTTGTTATTCCTGGTGGCTCGCGCAGTGTGAGGCATTCCTAGAGTGCACTGTTGATGACTGTAGCCATTATTTGGGGAGCATTCTAGCACGCCGAGTGCTTTTCATGCATATGGAGCGGCCCTGGACAGGTACCACTGTCATCCCAGGAAGGAGAAGCTCAGAGAGCCTCAGCATCTTGCCTGTAGTTGCACAAATAGTGAGCAGCTCCACCGGGACACTTCTTCTCTTTGGGAGCCTAGCTCTTCCTGACTCTGCACTGTATGCATGATTTAACCTCGTCTCTTTTTTTCTATTTTAAAGGAATATCAGAAGCTCTTTCCCGACATTCCCATAGGGTATTCTGGCCATGAAACAGGCATAGCAATATCTGTGGCTGCCGTGGCTCTGGGTGCCAAGGTTTTGGAGCGTCACATAACTTTGGACAAGACCTGGAAGGGGAGTGACCACTCGGCCTCGCTGGAGCCTGGGGAGCTGGCCGAACTGGTGCGGTCCGTGCGCCTTGTGGAAAGGGCCCTGGGCTCCCCGACCAAGCAGCTGCTGCCCTGTGAGATGGCCTGCAACGAGAAGGTGGGTTCTGCACGAGCCTGCCAGGCTCTGGTGTTCTGAGTGGGGCCGCAGTGGGCTTACCTGCCAGGGGAAGTCAGCACCAGCCCTGCCTGAGCCCAGGCTGACCGTCTGAGGGACTCTGGGCTCGTATCAGCATCGGGAGAAGCTTGTCACTGAAGGGAGCCTCAGCAGTTTCTCCGGCCTCCTAGAATCATGTTATAGTTTCCTACCAAGTCTCCGAAGCCTGTGGCGCCAGTGCTCTAGATGCCAGGAGATGTAAGGGGCTGGGGGTAGCCTCATAGGGCACCTCGGTGGTCAAGTCTGGGGTCCCTTGGAGTAGGTAAGCCTTGAGAAACAGCTGGACAGAGGGGTTCCGTGAGGCAGCAGGAGAAGGGCCTGTGATAATCGGAGGCATTCCTAAGTGGAGGAGGCCCTAGATGGACAGAGCTGTGTGTGGTGCAGGGGTTTGTGGGAGGGTGATGCGGATCTTCTCTCAGGAGCAGTGTGAGCTGTGCAGCACTGACCTTGAGACAGGAGATGCTGAGGCCAAGGACTGCCTGGCCTGCTGACCATCTGGGCTTCTTGGAAGCCGTGGCCTAGACCTGTCTTGGCCTCTGGTCGTACAGCCTGGTGTCCTGGGGCTCCCAGGACTGCAGCCACTCCTGGCCTGCTGTGGCTGTCTGGGTCGAGGCAAAGAACAAACACCCGGCATGTGTGAGGAACGTTTTCATCTTTTATTCTAGTGGGGCCTGATTGCTTCCCTCAAATTAAAGACGCAGAAGTACCAGGAGATGAAAATAATAGTAAAAAGAAACAAACTGTATTGTAGAAGAAAAGGGGAGGGAATCACGCCAGAGATGCAGGAGAGTTCAGCCCTTACTTTGGTTTGAGCCTCTTGGCTACCTGGGCAAATGGTGGTGGACGGTGGGATGCGTAATCGGGTAACATCCACCAACAGACCTTTTGTCCTGGCACTTAATTTTAGAATTGATTCCTTGACCCTTACACGGTGCACTGATATGTTCAACAGCATTTATGGGTGAGACATAGAAAGGCTGGTCATGAACTTCTGGTACCCATCACTCCCCTCACCTGCCTGCCTCTTTGTAGGCGGCCCCTTTTCCCGTCCACTGAACAATGGCGCACTCAGTCTTGCGAGCCCTCCATATTCTTATTTCACCAAGCACAGTAGCCGTAAGGTTCGTGTCCCCTAAGAGAAGTGGGCCAGGAGTCAGAATCCCGGTTTCTTGGAATTTTGGCCAAGTTTTCTGCCCTCTCTGGACCTCTGTTTAGTTCCCCCACGTTTAAAATGAGATGTTGAACTGAATGATGACAAAAGAAATCATAATTTTCTGGGAGCGTTCTATGTTTCAGGAAGATTACATATGTTATTACTGCTAGTCCTTGTAGTCATCTGACATGCTGGAGACCTTATTAGTTCCCATTTTACAGAGAAAGTCAGGCACGGCTTGTACCCACTTGAAGAGGATTTGGACCTGGCTCTGTTTGGCTGTATGATCTGAGCCCTTTCCTTGGCACTTTATTGTTAAGGCCCCTCTCCGAGTCTCTAAGTTCACCCCCCACTGGCTGAGCCCCTGCTCTGTGTGAGGTTCTGTTCTCAGAACCAGTGGGAGAACAAAGTCCCTGGTCCCAGGGTGCCCTGTGAAGATGGGTCAGGCACCTTGGGTATAAAACAACATGTTCCGGTTAACTTCTGTGAAGCTGACACCGAGTCTTAATTTTATCCACAGCTGGGCAAGTCCGTGGTGGCCAAAGTGAAAATTCCAGAAGGCACTGTTCTAACATTGGACATGCTTACTGTGAAGGTGGGTGAGCCCAAAGGCTACCCGCCTGAAGACATCTTTAGTCTGGTGGGCAAGAAGGTCCTGGTCACTGTTGAAGAAGACGATACCATCCTGGAAGAATCGGTAGAAAATCATGGCAAAAAAATCAAGTCTTAAAATAAAGTGCCATTCTCTGAATTCTGAATTGCATTGCCAGTACTGTTGGGGAAGGTGGGGTAGGGCCGACAGCCCCCTGACCCCTGAAACCTAGCTTTCATCTACTCCTCCCTAGACACACATTTTTGGGCCAGGCTCTGTCTCAGGCCCGTAGGAGGGATACAAAGACCATATGTCAGTCTCTGCTTCAGGTTGGCTGGCCCAGAAGGGGAGGTGGGCTCAAAAGCAAATCATTGTCATCCAGCTGCCATGTGGGTACAGAGGGGTGAAAGCTCACTACACGAGGCCCTCTTCTTTAAGCCGCCTTTCACCCTGCCTGTAAAGCCAATCCACGTGCCCCAAATCTCCCTTCCTTCCTGACCTCCAGCTGTCTGTTCACCATTGCCCTTATTCCCTCCCTGCCCTGGGCCTTGGTGTCCAGTGAGCTGGACAGTGATCAGTGGGCATCAGAGAAGGGGTTGGTCCAGCATCGTGCAGGCAGAGAAATGCTAAAAGCCTGCCTACCTCTCTGAGCGAAGAGAGGGAAATGACATTCATTCCTTTCAACAATATGGAGGTTCTGCTCTGTGCCAGGCTCTGCTTTAGGTACTGGGGTTCAGCGGTGAGCAGCCCACTCGTCTTCATGGAACTTCCCTCAGACGGGGATAGATGCATAGCACACTGTAAGCATAGTAAGTAAATCACAGTAAGTTAGGAGGTGATGTGTGCAGTGGGGGTGGGGGAGTGGGGGGCTGGGTAAGGGAGATGGAGGTGTGGGGCTTGGTGTATGTGTAGCCTGTGGTGATATAATACAGTGGTAATGCTGAAATCTGCCTTTCCCTAAACCATAGTGAAACCCAGCTAACAGGGAAGATTCTCACTACTTCACTGAACAACCACGCACGTGAACCTTTCACAGGGAATCCATATCGGACTCTCCTTTGTCCTTCTGAATGAGTACTGAGATGAGCACTTCTTGTCAAATGTATTTCCAGATTCCTAATCTTTGTTCATGTTTCTTTGACCTTGTTCACTATCACTTCTTGTTTCAAAGTGTATCTATCTTTGAGTCTCTTTCCAAATGCATATATAATTAGCCTTCTGAAGTTTCTTTAGAGTTTAGGACTTCCCTCTCCTGTGGATCCCAAAGCAGTTTCTGGAAAGGCACTGGTGTTTGTACGTGTGGGCGGGGTGAGGAGGGAATCCTGGGTTATACTCGTGTGTAAAAGAGAATGCGTGAAATGGATGTGCTAAGAATTGAAGTGTGATAGTATCAATTTCTGGCTGGTGTTTACTTCCTTTCATTTCTCCCTATAAGCAGGCCTTGAGTAGACCATCAACGTTTCTGATTCCATAGCCTTTTTCTCTACAACAGCAGAGAAGGTGACATTTAAGCAAATATCTGAGACTTCCTAGTGAGAAGAGATACAGTTTGGTAGTAGAGGGATGTTCTGGGGCCTACAGACAGGATGTGAGTTTGGAAGGGATGGAGGAAGAAGCCTGACCTGGGCTCTAGCTGAGAATGTGGAGCACCTAGTTTCCAGCAGGGACCCAGGCAGTTGCCTCTAGGTCCTGGCAGACATTCAGAGTGTGAGAAGGGCCCTGGCGGCTCTGTACACATCCGCTGGATTTCCCTCAGAGCAGGAATCAGTGAGGCTCAGAAATGGAAGAGCCACTGAGGTCATAAGTCTTAACTCTGCCTTTTGTGGAGAGAACTGTATCATGTGTTGGAGAGAGTTGTGGAGTCGCCTCCTGCTGGGGCACGTAGAGAAGATAATCACCCGTGTGTGACATGGCTGGGTGGACTCGGCGTGCCCACAGCCAGTAGCAGCTGGCTACCTTGTGCTGCGCTCAGCTTCCCTGAGGACGGGAGGACCGACACCCCAGCACACCTCTGGTCCGTCCTGGTTGGGGAGCTCGGGTCTAGAAGACATCCCTCACCACCTGCCAGGTGGGAGACGCAGTGCTGGGTCTGCAGCGAGGCAGCAGATGGGCGCTGTTGGGAGAGTTCACGGCCCGTTGGATGCAGGCATCTCTACAAACAGCACCTTACGTGAGTGAATTGCTGAGACGTTTTCTAAAGGTTGTGGGGGCCCATGGACGGGAATCCACGTGGACGGGCGTAGAGATGGGAGAGGAGGCATGGCCGGGGAAGGCCTCCTGCTGGCACTTTAGTTCAACTTTGTAGGTCAGGGTGACAGAGGGAGGGATCTTGGGATTTGAGGCACAGGCTTGGGCGGTGCCGGAGTGTCCGAGGACTAGCAGGTGGTTTGGCAGGGAGCGGCCCCGTGGGGAGGAACAGTTTGGAGGAAGGTGGTCAGAAAGGAAGCAAGGGCCTGAAAGCCTGCCGGGTTTGGACTCGCTCTACAGGCAGTGGGGGACTGTGGAAGGCTTCGGAGCAGGGCCCGATGGACTCAGAGCTGGCCCTGACCTTCATACTTAGTCCTACCCACACCTCACATGCCGCTTGGCTTCTTGGGCAGCCTGTCGCCTCCTCAGAGTACAGACTCCTGTCCACCAGGACCGCACTGTGCGTCCTCTGCTAGGCTGACATCACAGTCCCTGCTCCCTGACAAAGCGGAATTGCAAAAACAGAAGAGATGCAAGAGGCAAGGAAGGGTCCCTGAAATCTCTAAAACTTAGTGACCACACATGGCATCAGTGTATCAGAAAGATGCCTAAAGCGACATGGTACTGTCTTGGATAGGAATAGCTAGGAGGTAGGACTGGTGTGTACATAGGCAAGAACTTAGTTCTTCAGAAGTCGTGAACTCCCCAGCCCGCGCCCTATTCAGTCTACCACCAGTGGAGGGGACCCGAGGTGAGTGAGGCCCTGTCCGGGCCTAGGGGCTGTGTACTTGAGGCAGCATGAACTCCCCATGAAGAACGTGGTTAAAAGGTACAGTATTTGTCTTTATTAAAACAAATCACATATTAGAAAATTAATGT
This sequence comes from Crocuta crocuta, assembly GCF_008692635.1. NCBI lineage: Eukaryota > Metazoa > Chordata > Mammalia > Carnivora > Hyaenidae > Crocuta > Crocuta crocuta. Next base: position 2,181,021 of record NW_027528859.1, on the reverse strand, counting down.
CATTTGAAAATATCTGCAGGCAGTTTGCTGTATTAAGAAATTTCTGATGGGGCGCCTGGGTGGCTCAGTCGGTTAAGCATGCGACTTCAGCTCAGGTCCTGATCTCGTGGTCTGTGAGTTTGAGCCCTGTGTTGGGCTCTGTGCTGACAGCTCAGAGCCTGGAGCCTGCTTCGGATTCTGTGTCTCCCTCTCTCTGCCCCTTCCCTGCTCACGCCTCTCTCTCTCTCTCTCAAAAGTAAATATTAGAAAATAATATATAAAAAATTTTCCGCAAGTTCATATCTGAAAGAGAATTAGGTAAGTGACTTTATAGTCATGGACCACAAGGAAGCCTTAGTCCTGCAGGGGAATATTCAAGGAGGTTCCTGCTACTGCCCGATGGCTGCTGGGAGTATCCGTTGTCTCCGCACTATGCCAGGCACAACAGGAATCCCGCTGGGGGTGCTGATGCATGCTGGCTTGCTACAGTACTGTAGAGTTTTTAAAGCAAGTTCAAAACCGTTGGCTCATTTGAGCCTCCCTGCACTAGGCAGGGTCATTATTCCCATTTTACAGATGACTCTGAGAGGTAAGACAGCTAGGTCACTGCATTGCGTACCGAAGCTGCAGTTTTCTGGCTGGCGCAAGTCTTGGTACAGAGTAGGCGTTTGATAAGAACGAGTTGTTGTCCTTTATGATCCAGCTCTGTCTCTGCTACATGAATTCCAGACTCTCAAGTTCCTCTCTGGGTGCAGGACCTCATCTCAGCATCCCACAGGGTAACCAGGCCAGAGCCGAGTATCACAGGCAAAAGTGGAGAGGGAGCGAGCAGGCATTGGCCAGAGACCAGCTGTGTTCACCTGAACAGTATGGCCTGGTAGACATGAGCACAGACCCCAACTCCACACTGACTGTGTGACCTCAGGCAAGTTACTCTGTATCTCAATTTTGCCATATGGAGAACTGGGGTAACTTTCCACCTCCTAGGGATGATGTAAGGATCCAATGAGTTAATCGTTGTCCAGCATTAGAACAGTGCCTGACAAAATAGCAGGTGCTGGTAGTACTTGGCTGTGGCCGCCATGGGTCTGGGAATGTCTTTGCAGGGATGGACAGAGATACAGGGTCCAGTGTGTCCATCTCCTTCTGTCACGAATGTCCTGTCACAGTTCCGAGCTCTCCTTTTTTCAGGATTCCCGGAGCAGTGTGCTTAGACACTATGCGCTCTATCCGGCTCGGGTTTTAAGTGATTTGGTTAGAGCCAAGGGCACTCTTAAGGTTCCTTCTGCCTTGTAGTCTACTTGTATTTCATTGCCCTATATGAAGGTGGCATTTTTAGGTCAGAAACTTAGAAATTGTCAGTTTTGTTTGGTTCAAGCTCATTAATGCCCTGAAACCCTAAATGGGTTTCAGCTTTGCATCTTCCTCCCCCTAACGCTGCCCTCTTGCCCAGCACCTAAGACAACACTGTAACACGGGATGGTTTCAACGCCGTCTAGGAATTTGACAAATAATGATGCTAACTCTTCAGAACTGAGGCACAGACCCAGAAAGACGCCTTTCCCTTCCTGTTAGAGAAGCGGGCCTGTGAAGCCCTGTTGGTTTGGCCTTCTCGATTTCTGCCCCTTCTCTTTTGGAAAGTGGGGTTCTCTGGGTTTCCTTGGTGACACCTGGAACTGTGGGATCTGAGGAGCCTGGGGACGTCCGGGCTCTGCCCAAACCTTACTTTCAGCTCTTCTTCTGGTTCCAAGACAGTGGGGGAAACCGCCCGTGGTTGCTATGCTGCTGATTTTCTTCCCAACATCTCCTGAGGAATGAGTAAGCAGGAAAATCTCCAGACTGAAAGCTGGGCCTGAAGAGCTGGGCCAGGGGCCAAGTAAGTAAGACACTTGCCTTGGGGCTGTAGCGGGGGTGGGGTGGCCCAGCCCTTCATCACCATGGGGAACTTTAAGCAACTTTCTTTCAGGACCTTAGTCTCCCCACTTGTTCAGCGAGGCCAGGCTGGGTGATCCATGTGGTCTTCTCAGCTCAGCTGTTCCTTGAGTCCGTGATAGCCGGCTGCTGGTCATTCCTGCCTGGGAGGAAGGGACACTCCGAACTTTTCAGGGTGGGGAAGGTATCAGACACAGCTGCCCTTGGAAAACTTCCGATCAAGTTGGAATGCAAGGTCCCAGGCTCGTGGTTCTGATAGTAAGAGAGACCCCTGTGGCTTGGGGAGACTTCCTGGGGCAGCTAAGCCAGGGCAAGGCTGAGGCAGGCAAAGGAAGATGATGAAAGGGCTTTTCTGCATAAATGAGTGTATGGGGCCAGAAGCAGAGGGCAAAGGTGCAGACAGCTCTAATTGGAGGGTCTCTGAAAAGAGCAGTAGAAGCCAGATGAGGCATCAGGAGTTTGGGGCAGACTAGAAAAGCTTTGAATGCTAAAAGGCAGCGTGTCTGCTGGTCTTCTCCCTGGCGTCCTTGGGAACCTCCGGGTAGTTCCAAGGTTAAGTGAAATTTTAGGCACCTCACTCTGGCTGTACAGTGGAGGATGAGGCTGGGAGAGGGTTCAGGCCATGAGGTGTTAAGATGCTCTTGCAGCTGCTCTGAAGGGAAGTGACATGGACAAGCTGAAGTAGAGTGGAGAGGAGGAGGCAGATCAAAGGGGCACTAAGGGAGAAAGAGTAAGAGCTGGATGACTCACCCACATATTTATTGTGTGCCTACTAAGTAAGTGCCAGGTATTGCCGACTGCTGCATGAGGGAGAAGTCCTAGGTTGAAGATCATGTATGCTGACGTGGTCAGGATGCTTAGGGCTCACGTGTGGGTGGCACCTGGACTAAAAGCTGTGTCGTATAAGTGCCCTGGTGGTGGTGGGGAGGTCGAAGAGAGCTCCCCGGCAGAGGATCTGTGTTTAGGGCATGTTTGAAACTAGCCTAGGAGAGGAGACCTTCAAAGCACCTGTGGATGCTGGTGGGGGAGAAGATAGGGTTGCTTCAGGAGCAGACAGAGCAGCTACTTCGCGGTTGGTGACACCAGAGCAGCGGAAGGCCTAGGCAGTCACTCCGGTCGCAGCCCCTAGGGCAGCCGGGAGATGCTGATGGCCCCTTCCCAGAGCCGCAGGGCTGGGTAGAGCGGCTCCTGGAAAGCGGTGCGGAAGGTGTGCAGGTGGCTCATGCCGCCAGACACGTCGTAGAAGGCCAGGACGCCGGCCTCATAATCCAGGAAGACGCCCAGCCGGTCGGGGTCGTCGCGGGGCCGCAGGCGGCTGCGCTGGCCGTCGTGGAAGGCCCAGTACTCGAGATCGTAGCGCTTGAGACACCAGGACTGACGATTGCAGCCGAGGCGGGCGGCGGCNCCGACGCCCGCCTCCTGCACGTCCACTTCCCAGTAGTGGCGCCCGGCGGCGAAGCAGTCGCGACCCAGCACCTGCCACAGTTTGTCAAAGCGCAGGGCGGGCGTGGGTCCCAGGCGGCCCAGCAGGCCAGAGCGCACCGTCAGGCGGTCGGCGGACAGGCGCAGACGTGCGTGCATCGTGTCCGGGTCCAGCGTGGGCGTGCGCGCGTCTGCGGGGGGAAGGGGGGGGGACACCGGGCCACACGTGGTGAGCGGGGCAGCGCGGCGCCCCGCCCCCGGGAACCGACCAGGCTCGCCCCCCAAATAGAATGGGAATCGCCAAAAGATAAACGAAAACCGCTCTTTTAAACGCTGATTGCCTCTGGGGAGGCGTCGGGGGTACAAGGGAGGGAGTGAACGTGTCACTGAATTTTGTACCATACCTGGAATTTGTTGCCAATTTCTAAAAATTTAAAAATCCTATCCCTATTAACACAGGTGTACATCGTCTCAGTTTTTATCTTGCTATTTAATAGTTTTTCTTAACATTGGTATCATGCCATACATGCTCTTGGGTAACCTGCTTTTTACAATTTACTGACACATTTTATCCTATCAAATAATATCTTTCATCAAAGGACTTTAATGGCGACCCTAAGCTTTTGATGCATCAGATGTATTATAATTTTTTTAATGTTTATTTTTGAGACAGAGCTTGAGGCGGGGGAGGGGCAGAAAGAGAGGGAGACACAGAATCCGAAGCGGGCTCCGGAGTGTCAGTGCAGAGGCAGACACGGACTCGAAGCCACCAACCGTGAGATCGTGACCTGAAGTCGGACGCTCAACCGACTGAGCCACCCAGGCACCACGGATGTATTATAATTTAAACTATCCCTCCCCCTTTTCCACATTTAGGCCTAAAAAAAAAAGCTTTTGAAAATACTAATATAATTACATCTTTATGTATCTGATTATTTCTTTAGGATACATTCCTAAAAGAGGAATTGCTGGGTCAACATGGATAATTTTGCTTTTAAGGCCTTTGGTAAATAAATACTGCCAGATTGTGTTCCAGAAATGTGGTGCTAACTTAAATCGCCAATAATGGTTCTCATTGTGTTATACCACATCTGCAGACATGAAGTGAAAAAACGGTCTACAAGGTAGGCTACATGGGGGGTTCAGCTTTACTGGATAACTGCCAAATCATTTTCTTAGTAATGTTGTTGGAGCTTCCTGTATTGAGGTTTTGCAAGTCTTTTGTTAGATTTATTCCTGGGTTAAAAAAAAAAGTCACTGAAAATGTTTTTAAAAATTGATTTTCTAGGGGTGCCTGGGTGGCTCAGTTGGTTAAGCCCTGCAGTTAAGTTCTTGAGATTGAGCCCCCTGTCGGGCTGTGCACGGACAGCAGGGAGCCAGAGGGGAAGAGCCTACCTGAGATTCCCTCTTGCTCTCTCTCTGCCCCTCACATGCTCTCCTTCTCTCTCTCAAAATAAACTTAAAAAAGAAGGCCACATGAGGAAGGCTTCTGGGGAGCTAGAAATTTCCATTTCTTGGTCTAAAGGAGGTTATAGAATATGTTTACTTCTTACAAATAACTGAGCAGCACCCCTTTGACTTATGTGCTTTTTATGAATATTTCAAAGTTTACTTTAAAAAGTACATACCCAGTAATTCCACTTTTGAGAAATAACTCCTATAAAATAATCCAAAGATGAGCTAAGGTGTGTCCATTCACTTATTCATTAATGCAGCAAACCTGTATAAGAATGGATGTTTATTATAGCAATTTTTATAGAAATGAATATGTAAAGCAGCCTAAAGGCACAGCATTATGAATTGGTTAAATATAGCATAGTCTTTCAATGGAATACTACTGTGCATCCTTTAAAAATAAAGATATTTAAATGTACTGAAGCAAAATTGTTCAAGCTACACTATTAAATAAATTTACAAAAGTATATATCCCATTTTAAAATTCTGTACACAGAAGTGCTTTTAAAATGTCTGAAAGAATGTATGCCAAAATATTAATAGCATTTATCTTTGGGGAGGCAGCTGTTTTTATGTATCTGTAATTTCTAATTTTCTGTAAGAAGCATGCATTACCTGTATAATTTTTTTAAGGGAACAAAGATTTTCAGAACATATCTGTAAATAAAAACAGTTTACAAAACAGTATGTATAGTATGATACCATGTTTGTAAAAAGATATATAAAATATATTCTTGTATGTATATATAGATAAACCAAAAAAAGCTAACAGGGTAAATAATTCTAGTAGTTATCTATGAGAAAGTGATTGTCTTTAAAAGTTTTTTGTTTTTGGGGGCGCCTGTGTGGCTCAGTTGGGTAAGCATCCAACTTTGGCTCAGGTCATGATCTCACGGTTCGTGGGTTCAAGCCCCACATCAGGCTCTGTGCTGACAGCTAGCTCAGAGCCTGGAGCCTGCTTCGGCTTCTGTGTCTCCCTCTGTCTCTGACCCTCTCCTGGCTCACGCGGTCTCTCTCAGAAATAAATAAAACATTAAAAAAAAATTTTTTTTACAGTGACGATGTATTTCTGTATTTAAAAACTAAAAGGTTAAAAAACCCCAAGTTGGGTCTGTTAGGAAAAAAAGGGGACCTCCATTTCCATGAATTCTCCCCCCTCCCCAGCCCTCTCCACCCTCTCTTCTGCTCTTGCTCCCAGGGCTTACATTTTAAGAAGAGTGATCGCTCTGGTGAGGGGCTTGTTTTCAACAAGGAAATGAGCTTGGTGCTGGAGGAGCCTGAGAGCTGGCAGTTCATGTCTGTAACAGATTATGAGAAATGAGTGCCTGGTGCTCATCTAAGCAAGAGCAAACTACAAAACATACTAAAAATATTACAAAACCGGAGATTTGCATAATCTCTCCCCAAGAACCACACACAAATGTAAACAGTTAATGCAAGTTCAAGAATCTGCAGCAGGAATACTCTAGGACAATACTTGGATCTAAGGAGAAGTATACTTTTGAGGGTGGGAAGTGAATTCAGGCCAGGGTGAATGAGCCCTGAACCCGGGGAAGAGACAACAGGATCAAGGATAATCGGGGGCATCAACTATGTGTTCAAATAGCTGAGAATGGGGCAACCACATGATGGAAATGCAAATTCCAGGAGAAAATGGAAAACAAGAAATGAAGTCCTCAGGTCATGCGGGGGTCTCATTGAATGGGAGTTTAGGGGGAAACCCAAGCCAGGGTCCCTGTCTTCAACAGCTCCATCAGGTAAATGAGGTGAGAAGTGGGCTCACTTGAGCTACTGGCCAAGGCAGAGAGGGAGGAGAGGTGAATCAAGGGAGACATCATGGAGGAGGAAGCACCTCAGCTGGCCCTTAAAGTATAGGGAAGATTTGGACATCCAGAAAAAAGGACGGGAAGCTTTCCCAACAAGAGGGTACAGCACGACCATAGACATTAATTAAAGGCAGGTGCTAGGAGTGGCATGTACACAGCGGGGAGCCATGGAAGGCGTCTAAGGGTAGACAGAAACAATCTCCAAAGATCTGTCTGGTGGGGAAAAGACGGGGCAGGGTGAGCATGGGGGCAGAGGCCCTGCTAGGAGGCTCAGGCCTCAAGTGGGAAAAGAGGGCCGGGTTAAGGAAATCTGCAAGGGCAGAAATGCCAAGCTTCTGTTTACTGGGAGTAGATTGGAGTCAAGCAGCAGCAGACTGGGGGGAAGATGCTGGTGTGTTTTTTTTTGTTTTTTTTTTAGTAGGCTCCATGCCCAGTGCAGAGCCCAACGTGTGGCTTGAACTCACAACCCTGAGATCAAGACCTGAGCTGAGATTAAGAGGGGTTCCTGGGGCGCCTGGGTGGCTTAGTTGGTTAAGCGTCCGACTTTTGCTTAGGTCATGATCTCACGGTTCGTGGGTTCGAGCCCCGCGTCGGGCTCTGTGCTGACTGCCAGCTCAGAGCCTGGAGCCTGTTTCAGTCTGTGACTCCCTCTCTCTCTGATCCTCCCCTGCTCACGCTGTCTCTCTCTCTGTCTCCTAGAAATAAATAAAACATTTTAAAAAAAAAAGAGGGGGACCCGTAACAGACTGAGCCATCCAGATGCCCCAAGATGCTGGATTCTGCTTGCCTCTGTGACGCCTATTGTGTCTGGAATATACAGAGAGGTGGGGCGGGGCACCAGCAGGGCAGTGGTGCTGTGAGACCCCCGTCTCCTTGTGTCCTTCCTGGGAGTGAGCCCCTCTCAGTATTAATTGTGATCATGAGTGATGATCCCATGTGGAGGTGGGTGAGGGGTGATGGCCTGGAGGAAGCAAGGTCGGGGGTATCGGAACACAGACCCTGGGGTCAGAGTCTGTTGGAATTCTGCCTCTACCACCTACGCAAGCTAAGGCCAACCAGTTAACCTCTCTGCACACAGGGTAGTGGTGAGGAGTTGCTGGTTCTATCTGTAAAAGGCTCAGAACAATGCCTGGTATGGAGCAAGTGTTAGCTATTATCATGGACTCAGCAGGCACCACTGGTTCTTTGGGAATGGGCCACTGAGAAGGTAACTGGGTGAACTGCGTTTGGGGTCCATTTGAGTAAGATCTTGCGGTGGCTGGGGAGACATCAGTGCCCACCTGCTGAAAACTGACAAGCCCAAAGAGTCCTAAAGCTGACTGCTAAGATTCTTCTCCTTTTTTCCTTTTTTTCATATTTGGCTATTTATTATTTTTTTAAACATTTAGATATATTGACTACTATAATTCAGACATGTGGTTTTCTTTTTAATTGATTTCGTCTTAAAATGCTTTCAAAGGACATTATTAGCAAAGAGAAAATCATCTATAGATTAAAAATCTACTTTAACAACGCAAGTACAAAATCTAACAGCACACCTAAAGGAACTAGAAGGAAAGCAACAAGAGCACCCCAAACCCAGTAGAAGAGAAATAAAAAAGATCAAGGCAGAAATAAACAATATAGAATCCAAAAAAACAGGTGAACAGATCAATGAAACCAAGAGCTGGTTTTCTGAAAAAATAAACAAAATTTGACAAACCTCTAGCCAGTCTTCCCAAAAAGAGAGAGCACCCAAATAGACAAAATCATGAATGAAAATGGACTTATTACAACCAACCCCTCAGAAATACAAGCAGTTATCAGGGAATACTATGAAAAATTATATGCCAACANTTAGCCTCTACTACAAAGCTGTCATCATCAAGACAGTATGGTGTTGGCACAAAAACAGACACACGGACCAATGGAACAGAATAGAGAACCCAGAATTGGACCCAAAATGTATGGCCAACTAATCTTTGACAGGNAGGGGAAAACTAGTTGGGGAGAGGGAGGGAGGCAAACCATGAGAGACTCAAATGCTGAGAACTGAGGGCTGATGGGGGTGGGGGAGAGGGGAAGGGGGTGATGGGCATGGAGGAGGGCACTTGTTGGGATAAACACTGGGTTTATATGGAATCCAACTTGACAATAAACTATATAAGAAAAAAATAAGAATTAAAAAAAATAAATAGAAAACAAATCTGCTTTAACAAACCAGCTCGGAAAACCTAAAAACAAAAGACTATCGCCTAGCCTTGCTACACACTTCACAGTGTCTCAAGAATACGGCAGCCTTCTCTTGACTCAGTTTGAAATGCCTTTCCCTATTCTCTTCCACTCTGAAGCCTTAGTGGCTCACCAAGGCCCAGCTGATGTGCCACCTCCTCCAGGAAGGCTTCCTGGTTTTCCATCAGAATCACACACTCCTTCCTGTGAGTCCCGCTAGCTCCTGACTGTGTCTTTGTTACTAACCCCTGAAGCTGGCCTGCAGTGCAGCCAGGACTTGGCCTCCCTCTGTCCGTTTCCCCGAGCCGGCTTGAATGGGCACTTGTAGCACTTCCTCTGGCCCTTTCCCCTCCTAATCTGCCACTGCCCTGCCAGGCCCCATTTGATGAGGTGGCATCTCATCATGCAGTTTCTACCCTGAACATCCTCAGTAGTTGGCCTGGATTTTCTAAATGCATCTTCATCATTCTGCAGATCAACAAAGCTCACTTCAAAAATGCAGCCTGCAAGGCCATCAGATGCGATTTGGGTTCCTTGAGTTCTCGTGACCTGTTTTGCCCCTATTTCTTGCACTGGACATAGCTGGTGCAAACCACCATAGTGTTGCTCAGAGAACCAAAAGGGCTATTCCTCCGATTCTTAATTCTCCTTCCCATCTCAGAAAAGAGATTTTTTTCTTTTTCTTTCTTCTCCCAATTGCTCAGGCCAAAATTCTTGGAGTCTCCTTGGTATCTCTCTCTCTTTTCCCTCCTCCCACCCACATTCACTCCTGTTGGCTCCTTTGCTGTTCCTTCAACATGCCAAACCACTCTCTATTGTGCCTCAGGACCCTTGCACTTGCTTTCCTTCAGCCCAAAAGAACTTTCCCTCAGATGGAACCGACTACAGCAACAGTAATAGCTAACACTTACATAGTGCTTATTATGCCTGAGCACGGTTTATGTAGGAGATGTTAACCCTTACACTGACCCTATGAGAGGGGACTTTATTATTCTCTCCCTTGATGTGGAAACAGAAGCACAGAAAACTTGGGTGCCTTGCCCGAGAAAGGAGGCTTAGGAAGTGGTGGACCTGGGACAGGAACCCAGGCAGCCCGGCCCCAGAGCCCACGCGTGTGACCACTACACTCTTCAGCCCTCCGGGCACGCAGAGCTTGCTGGGGGCTTCCTCCGGGCCAGCGCGCATGTCCCCTTCTCAGAGATGCCTTCTCCGCCCCCACAGGACACAGCTCCTCCTCCTGGTCAGCCTGTATTCTCCCCACCCCGCTGCATTCTTCAGAGCACTTTTCGCTGACACAGTGTTACTACCTGACTTTCTCCCAGAACAGTGAGCACATAAAGACCTTTGCTTTGTGCCCCGCCATGCCTTACAGAGAACAGTGGCTCGGTAAATATTCCGGGTGAATCATAAGAACAGAGGTGAATGAATGGAAAAAAGCTATTGCTGAGCACCTGCTTTGTACCGGGCCCTTCAGGGATCTCAGAGCAGGACTCGTAACGGTCCTAACCCTTGTGGCATTTACGAGAGGCAGGGAGAGGTTCCCGGGCCCAGCTCACCTGCAGCCCCAGGTGGGAGGTCGGACAGGGCCCGGAGGGGGAGAGGCAGAGGGGCAGGTGGCCCGCAGAGCCAGCCCGGGCCTCCCTGGTGAGCACCGCTGGGCTAGCCCGGCGGGGATGCTGGCACTTGGCCAGACAGGGCAGCAGGAGGGGGAGAGCTGGCCACTCCGGCTGGGAGCCCAGAGCAGGCAAGGACAGAGTGTGGCGGAATCCTGGGCGCGACTCGGGGGCAGAAGCACAGCCGTGTGCTTGCGGGCGGCAGGACAGGGTCTCAGGAAGGGACGGACGTGAAGTCTGAAGGCAAGGAGTCCTTGACGGCCCAGCCGAGGGCCTCTGTGTGGAAAAGGTGTGACTTACATCACGATTTAGGTCCTTGCCGTTGTCTCCGGGTTAAAGGGCACTAGGGGAGTTAAGGACAGAAGGCTGGCCACACAGCGACTTACTTTCCTTGAGGCGAACGTCCAGTGGCTTCTGTAACATGCTCTGCATGGCTTCCATGAGGCCCTTGAAGAAGCTTTTGGCCGGCTCGAAGGACAGGGGCACGGGGTAACACAGCTCTCCCAGGCTCATCTGCCACTGCATCTCCTGCTCGGCGGCCACGAACTCCTGCGAGGGAGGGCGGGGGTCAGGGTGGCTCTGGGAGCGGCGGCTGCTGTTCNCCCCCCCGCTGCTCTGGCACCTGGGACCAGCCCAGGCTGGGCCCCCAGGAACAGAGCTCCGGAGAGACCACACAGCAGGCCCCAGGGTGGCAGACACGTCGAGGTCCAGTTTTCGGCCTACGCTGTGGATTTCTCCCTCCCCTCTGGGTTCATGGAGGTTTACTCTGTGCTCGGCAACGGGGGCAGGAGGAGGAGGGAGGCTGGCTGATTGCACCTGCCTGAAAGTTGCTCACCACCTTACAAGGGACCCTGAAGCTTTGCAAACACTGTGACAGGGGTTGGCTGGAGGTACGGGGGAACAAAAGGAACGAGGGGCCAGTTTTCTGGCGAGAGAGCCCCTTGGGCACGTCCAAAGGAGGAAGCAGGAAATCACATTCCAAGAGGGAAGCCAAAGACCCTGGAAATTCAGCTGGAATGCCAGGCGAGGGGGAGCAGCCACCGCCGAGGGGCCCTGTCCTGTTTTCTGCCCAGACTTCTCCCTTTAAATAGCCTTCCTGTGTTAAGGGTAGCTTTGCTAAGTAGAAGCTAGAAAACTCACTCTGCCAGCCTCCTTTGCACGTAGGTGCAGGCATGTGACCAATCCAAGACCTGGATGTGGAAGTGATGGCGAGGCAGCGGCAGGACCCGGCAGCCGTCAGGGACAGCAGGGCTGGAGGCTTCGGGGGAGGTGCCGGGGTTGGGGGTGAGTGGCCCAGCAGAGAAGCAGAGGGGTCTACCCTGGAGCACACCTGTGCTGTGGCCTGGGCTTTCCTCTTGCTGCCTGGGCTTCCTCGTGACTTTCAGGCCCTCCTGGAGATCCTGTGACCTGCCAAATACTCTTTCTTCCATAAACTCCTTTCCCGCTTCAGACAGCTACAGCGGACTCTCTTGTCTGCAGGAAGGAGCCTGCTCTGCACCCTCTCAAGGGCTGTCCTGGGCAAGGAGTGGGCAGGCCCTGGTTAGTGGGCAGTGCTGCTCAGGGCAAGACAGGCAGGCGGGCGCCTCGGGAGGAAGTGTGGCCTGGCGCTCTGCTGTTGGGCAGACGGCGAGCCCACCGGGCAGGAGGCTGGCCCTCGGAGGACCTCCGGTCAGGATGCTGGTCCTAGGCCCCGTGCAGCCCAGGGGGTGCCAGTCTGGACTCCATCCGCATTGGGCGGGGGAGAAGGTAACTGTGGGGAACCAGGGGTCACTCCCAGGGGATTGGAGTAGAGCTGGCCAGGAAGTCAGAGCATTAACACGGGGGTCAGGGGGCTGCTCCGGGACAGGACGGTGGCTCAGAGGGCAGATGGCTGGAGTGGAATGGGGGACGGACGGTGAAGGACAAATGCAACCACCTGATACCCCCAGCTCTAGCATCTAGCACAAGGTGTGACACATAGTAGGTTCTTAGTAAATATTTATGATCGAATAAGGAATGAAATCAAGCGCATCTGCTTCTCACCTTTGCCAACTCGGGCAACAGCTCTCTAGCCACCCATCCATCTCCCTTCCTCCCTTCCTTCCCTTAAATATTTTATTTATTTTTGAGAGAGCACAGGAGTGGGGAGCAGAGAGAGAGAGAGGGAGAAGGACAGAGGATCTGAAGCAGGTTTGAACTCATGAACCATGAGATCATGACCTGGGCCAAAGTCAGATGCTCAGCCAACTGAGCATCCCATCTTTCAAGCCAGAAGGTGGGCATCATCTTGGATTACCCCCCACTTCCAATCACCAATCCTGTTGCATCTCTCAAACCTGCCTGCCTCTTCCCATCCTGACGCCCCTCCCCTGGCCCAGGCCTCCTCAGTCCATCCTCCACTCTGTCGCCAAAGTGACCTTCCAAAAGCATCAAACTGACCAGGTCATTTCCCGGTTCACAACATTCCTCTGGCTCACATATCTTTACTGGACAGTCTAAACCCCATGGCTGGGCACATACGACTGTTGGCTAACTAGCCTTGGCTTCCTGATCCTCCCCCAACACACCTTCCTCCTCCTGACCCTGCCCTGCCTCCAGCCAGGCTGAACCCCAGCTGCTGTCCAGCCGGCCAGGCTCTCACACGCACACGATTCCTTCCTGTCTGGGATGTCCTCTCTGCTCCGCCCCCCTGCACGTCCCCAGTGGGCTTCTTTCTCCTCATGCTCCCACACTGAGCTCCACTGTCACCTCCCCAAGAAGTCTTCCCTGACCCCCCCCCCCCCATTCAGAATTGGACATTTCTTGGACATACTTTGGCTGGCTCCCTTGGGCTGCATTGTAAATAAAAGTTTCTGAGCATGTCTCTCCACCCACGGGCTCTTAATGTGGCACAGGGGCCTGGGAACAGGGTTGCTCAGTATGTATTTGATGAATACGTGAACGAGCCAATAGAAGGGAGGGATGATGAATATCAGTAGTTCTGGCACCAGAGAATGGAAAAAAAAAAGATGACAAAGCCCTGAAGCTGTATCTGTGATAAAAGAGTAACATTCTTCTCCATGGAAGCATCTTTTCCTGTTGAAGTACCTACAAAGTATCATTATTTAAAAAGTAACAAACAAATGTACCCCTCTGTGCATCTAGCCCCTCTTAAGGCATAATATCCACTGTGCCTAGGAAAGCACCTCACCCAGAAGTTGAGTCTTTTGTTAGCTAACAGTGACACAAGCCAAAGTGACCAAGGCCACATAAAGGCATAAGACCAGAAATATCGGCTTAACTGGTTTTGTGCTGACTGATTTGTCTCTCTTCCTCTCCAGCCACAGCCTAATCTGTGATTAGACTCCATGACACCTTTATTTAGTTGCACACCTTGCCTTCTCCCACAAGCCTGTGAAGCCTCTCACGGAGGTTATCTACTGCTGTAAAGTTTTCCTTCATAGTGAGAAAAAGCAGGCGAAGAGACCACCCGGAGAAGAGCATCAGCTGGAAGCCAGCGTGAAATGAGAAACGAGATGTGTGCCACCAAGTCTTAGCCAGGCTGTTCGGAACCTATTTAGCTCTGAGATTCCCAGAAGCCACGGCAAGGAAGGAAACAGGAAGGGTTCCATGAGTGGGAAAGCGATCCAGACACACTGGAGGCAGCATGGGAGTTTCTCCCGCGGCTCCTTGAAAACACGAACAGCACTCACAGCAACATGTGCTCACTCATGTAGCCATGAATCACACGGGCTATTTCTTAGACTCTCCCTCGGTAAAAAGGAAGAATCTCCAACAGAGCCCAGTGGCCAAGGAGTAGGATCCTTCTCTCCCCTTTGAGCAAACTGTGACTCACCTCGTGGAGCCTGCTCAGGAGCTGAAAGGACACCTGCCCTTCCAGGAGGGGGAGGGTCTCAAGTTAGACTGTACAGGCAGAGGGCCAGGTGGCGGTGCCTTGTGGCTCTGGAGTCAGGCAGCCCTGGGCTCTGAGCACAGCTCTGCCGCCTAACAGCTGTGTGACCTCAGACAAGTCACTTCACCCTCCCCGAGCCTCCATTTCTCATTCATAAAATGGGGTAAGAATAGCCACGTTGCAGAGTTTTAGTAAATATTATAGCTAAGATACACAAAGTGCGTGGAACATAGAGCCCCCACCCCCGCCCCCGGTGGTGGCTGTTAACGTTATTAGTCCAGGATGTACATACTCTTCCTAACAAAGCATATTTTCTTCTCACTTGTGTGGGGGCAAGAACTGACAAGGCAGCTTTCTGCGTATTCACTCGGGGTGTAAAGGCTGTGTTCAGTGCCACAGTGACCCATGTGAAATGCTGGTGGTGGGTGTCCATGTGAGGGCAGAGACCTGGCATTACCTGCAGCTGCTGGACAGGACTGGGCTCCTGGCTGATCCTCTGGACCCTGCTGGAAAGTTTGTTCACAGCGTCTACTTGCTCCCCACAAGACTCGATTTGCTCCCTGTACACCTGGAGGGTGTGCTGCGTGTTGCTATCAATGAATCTCTTGGCCAGCACTTCCTCTTCATCAAGTAGTAGTCGGAGTTCAGTGAATTTTCCCGTCAGCCAGGTTTTACTGGACTCTGCGTGAGCCTAAAAAGAAACCAGCTGCAGATGACGTCCTTGCCAACCAGTACATCCAAGACGGTCCGCAGGAAAAAAAATTACAGCTTCTAACACGTGAGTTCAGCAAGGTGGCCGGGCAAGTAGGAGATCAGCTTGTTAAAACTCACGCTTTCCAAAGTGCCAGCTATAACCAATTGGAAAATACATGGGGAAATAAAGATGGTGGGGAAAAACATAACAAAACACCTAAAAATAAATCTAACAAAAATTGTAATGGCATATGGAAAAGTACAAAAGAAATATACATAAAGAAAAGTATACGTAAAGTATTAAATTGTACTGGAAGATATTAAAAAAAAAAAACAACCACCAAACCTTTGAATGTGTAGAAGAAAAAACATATCTGTGGCTAGAGATACTACTTATCTCCAAAGTGGTCTACAAATTCATTGTAATCCCAAAGTCTTAATTAACATGCAGATTAAACAAATATTAAATTATGGTAGGGAAGAATAAGCACAAGAAAAGCCAAAAATTCTTAAAAAGATCAATGAAAGATAAGCTGCCTTATTAAATATGATAACAAGGGGCACCTGGGTGGCTCAGTTGGTTAAGTGTCTGACTTTGGCTCATATCACAATCTATAGTTCATGGGTTCGAGCCCCGTGTCGGGCTCTGTGCTGATAGCATGGAGCCTGGAGCCTGCTTCCGATTGTGTCTCCCTCTCTTTCTCTGCCCCTCCCCTGCTCATGCTCTGTCTCTCAAAAATAAATAAATGTTGAGAAAAAGAATTATTTTAAATATGAAAACAAACTATAAAGCTATAGCATCAAAAGCCATGTGGCTTAGGCATAGACAAGGATCCAGAGCAAAAAAATAAAGTTTAGAAATGAACTGTGTGTGCGTGTGTGTGTGTGTGTGTGTGTGTGAGAGAGAGAGAGAGAGAGAGAGAGCACGCAAACGATAATGATAGCATTTCAAATTACTGGGAGGAAAGAGTAAACTATTCAGTAAATGGTATTGGTACAACAATTAACCATGTATATGAAAAAAAAGTTAGATCCAGATCTTATACCATATAAACAAATAAATGCAAACAGAATCTAACCTACGAAGCTGTCTTGCCAAAAAAAAAAATGAGAATCTGCATTTGATCATTCAACATTTAACTTAAAGATCCAGTTTAGAGGACATACAGAGAAAGGAGGAACATGTTAGCCATCAACTTAGGAAATACGCCAACCAACTGCATTTTGAAAAGTTTATTTCACTTCTTTACTTTTTTTTTNTTCTCCTCTTTGTTTTTTTTTTGTTTTTTTTTGAGAGAGAGAGAGAGAGAGAGAGAGAGAGAGAGAGAATGCAAGCAATTATAGGGAAGGGACCAGGGAGAGAGAATCCCAAACAGGCTCCACACTCAGCATGGGGCTCAAACTCCCCAATTGTGAGATCATGACCTGAGTCAAAATCAAGAGTGGGAGGGTTAACCGACTGAGCCACCAAACCACCCCTTGAAAACATTACTTCACTTCTGATTCAACCAACAAAATGTGACATTTAGGACAGAATTGGGAACATGACCCCTGGTTGGATACTGGATGATAAAAGGGAACTGTTGTGAATTTTCACAGGTGTGATGATGATAATATGGCTGTATGTTTTTAAAAACTCCATAATTATCTTGTGCAGATAACACACTGAAACTTTCACAGATAAAACAATATGTCTGGGATTTGCTTCCAAATACTCGTGCATGTTTGAGGTTTTCCACAATAAAAGGCAAACAAAAAAGAAATTCTGCATGCATTAAATTATACATTAATAAATCTATTAGCATGGGCCGCAAAACAATTTCATTTCTAAAAATTTGAGAAGAGATTTCTATACAAGGAACCTAAAACTCAGCTAAAAGGTAGCCATAGCAGGTTTGATCACATAAAAAGTGAAACTCTGGTTAAATGTCCGACTTCGGCTCAGGTCATGATCTTGCGGTTTGTGAGGTTTGTGAGTTCGGGCCCCGTGCTGGGCTCTGTGCAGACATCTCAGAGCCTGGAGCCTGCTTTAGATTTGGGATCTCCCCCTCTCTCCACTCCTCCCCTCTTCATGCTCTGTCTCTCTGTCTCTCAAATATAAACATTAAAAGTTTTTTTTTCAAGAAGTGAAACTTTTCCTAAGAGGGAAGGTTCTGTACACACAGCCACGTGACAAGTAACAAACTACACAGGTTTATTATCCATAACTTATAGTAAAAAAGGAAATCATTCGATTATAAATGGACCAAATACATGCAAGTGCCAATAACTGTATGAAGAGGTGCTCAGCCTCTCAAACAATCAAGGAAGTGAGCAATGTTACTAGAAAATACTTTCTGGCCATCAGACTGGAGAAGTTTTAACTGATGGACAATAGCAGAGTCTGGAACGGTGTGGGGAGCAGGCAATTACATACACTGTAGGTGGTAGCGTCTACTGGCAATGCACTTTTAGGGACAATGTGACAATATCAAAATTTTAAATGCATATGTCCTTTGATGCAGCAATTACTCTTGCGGGAATTGATCCTTGGAAACATTTTCACATGTACATGAAGGTTTGTGTGCCAAGATGCTTATACACTATTGTTGGTGATAAGCTTGGGCACAATTTTCACTTTGGGAATTATATATATGTTATATATATATTATATATATGTTATATAATATATTACATATATTATGTGGCATTCATACAATGAGATAATACACAGTGATTAAAAAGACTGCACTGTTCTGATACATGCTACAATTGGAAGAACCTTGAAGATATGCTAAGTGAAAAAAGCCAGACATAAAAGGACAAATATTGTATGATTTCCTTTCATGAAATATCTACAATAGGCTAGTTCACAGAGACAGGAAATAGGTTAGAAGCTGCCAGGGGCTGCTGGGAAGGAACGTAATTGCTTACTGGTTACAGAGTTTATATCTGAGATAGTGAAAACTTTCTGGAAACAGATAGTGGTTATGAGTGTACAACACTGTAAATGTAGTTAGTCCCATTGAATTTTACACTTAAAATGGTTAAATTGTAACTTTCATGTTAGGTATATTTTAACACACACACACACACACACACACACACACACACACACACACACACACCCCTGCACAAAGAATTCAGTGGATCCATGTGCCCCGGCATGGAAAACTCTCCAAGAAACCATGTGAAAAGAGCAAATTACAGAATAATATATATAGGATGATCCTATTTATATAAAAGATAACTACACAAAAATTATATATGGATACAGGTATGCCCACCTTCCGAAAGTCTATGTAAGTCCACTTTGCCCTTACGAAAGCTACATTAATATGGTAATGGTTTTTGTCCCCAAAGCAAAAATGTTCTTCGATTTCTTTCGGTTAGAAAACAGGCATTAGGGCACCTGGGTGGCTCAGTCAGTTGAGCATCTGACTTCAACTCAGGTCATATGTAATCTCACAGTTTGTGGGTTCAAGCCCCGCGTTGGGCTCTGTGCTGACAGCTCAGAGCCTGGAGCCTGCTTCAGATTCTGTGTCCCCCTCTCTCCCTCTGCTCTGTCCCTGTTCATGCTCTGTCTCAAAAATAAATAAAACATTTTTTTAAAAAACCCCAAACAGGCATTACTGTAGGTCTTTCATAAAAGTGAAGTGGCTTAACTCAAACGTTTGAAAAGCGGGGGAGGCTCTTCCCTTCATGCCATTCCTGCCTACAAAAGATTTCACAGAACACTCTACTTTTGGATAGCAGGGAAACCTGCATCTGCATCTGCACGTTTGCAAGTGTGCTTCACTGTCTGTCGATTCTGGTCACGTTTGGGAAGAGGTGTGGGGATTAGGGGGATAGTGAAGAGGAACTCCCACCTTGCAGTTTCTATAGTTCTATACTATATGTTAATATACTAGGATCAACATTTAAAAAAATGAACAGGTGTTCATGTACTACTAGTACAATTAAAAAATAAAATAGAAAATTATTAAAAAAAAATAAAAGCAAAACATAGGCCTCTTTCCTCCCTCCAAGCATCTGCACAGCCCACACAATAGAATGGCCCTTGGTACTTGGGGAGGCATGGGGGGCGGACAGACTCCCTGTTATGTCATGTTCTCTTGGTGGGGCAAGAGCATGTGGTTTGGCATGATCTACGGGAGGAGTTCCCGATGTCCGATTCTTACACAGTGCTCTAGGCAGTGGTCAGGTTGTGAGGCCAGCTTATACCAACCACATGCAACACAGGCTAAACTGGCATTGGGCTAGCCTGGGAATTAGTCTACACTTACAACACGGTTCTACGGGCCAGGGAACCTGGACACAAATACCTCTCTACTGAATGACCACATGAAGGAAAGAAAATGTGTTCCAAACTCTTGATTTATAAACACATTTTGGAGGCAGTGTATGTAATTGAAAGACCTTTCAACAGAAACCAAGAGAGCAAATAATTTCTTGTTGAGGCTATGCTCCAAGCAGCTTCTATAGCTCTACATTTTTTTTAAGATTTTATTTTATTTTTTTTAAATAATCTCTCCACCCAGCGTGGGGCTTGAACTTACAACCCTGAGGTCAAGAGTCACATGCTCTACCGACTAAGCCAGCCAGGTGCCCGTCTACAGCCCTACTTTATAATACATTGTCATAGCTCTCAGTCCAGGAATAACTGTTTGAAAACATCCACAAGGAAACTTTTTTCTTACTTAAAAAAAAATTTTTTTTTAAGTTTATTTATTTGGGTTGAGGGGAGGGGCACAGAGAGAGAGAATCCCAAGCAGGCTCCATGCTGCCAGCACAGAGCCCAATGCAGGGCTTGAACTCTCAAACCACAAGATCATGACCTGAGCAGAAACCAAGAGTCGGAGGCTTCACTGCTCAGGCACTCCTCCACAAGAACACTTCCGGTGCAAGCAGATGAGGCTGATGATACCAATGGTTAACAAGAACATGAGCATCTGACTCTTGAATCCGGCTCAGGTCATGATCCCAGGGTTGTGGGATTGAACCCGGAGTCAGGCCCTGCTCTGAGCGTGGAGTCGGCTTAAGATTCTCTCTCTCCCCCTGCTCCTTTCCCCTACTTGTGCGGTCTCACAGAAAAAAGAAAGAAAGAAAGAAAGGAAAGAAAGGAAGGAAAGAAAGAAAGAAGGAAAGAAGGAAAGAAGGAAAGAAAGAAAGAAGGAAAGAAGGAAAGAAGGAAAGAAAGAAAGAAAGAAAGAAAGAAAGAAAGAAAGAAAGAACGAACGAACGAACGAACGAACAAGAAAGACAGAGAGAGACACAAAAACTGAGAGGGAACTCTGGCGAGGAAACAAGGAAGGGTGTGTCTGGCTTGGGCTGTGCTGGTTCAAAGTGAAACCAGACAGGGGGGAGGGGGCCGGGTGAGGGACAGTCTGGCTGGGAAGGGTTAGGGACAGGGGAGAGAAGGCACCTGGGCGGCGACCCAGCCCACTCACGGGAGGGTGGGGGATTTCGTGAGCAGAGTGCTGGCTGCCGTGTGACTCCCTCTCTGCCCAGGGCCATGGAGGCCTGTCTGGGTCCTGTGGAGGGTGAGGGGCCTGTGAAGAGAACCGGAAGAGCTGTTTTGCTGATAGTTCAATAGGACTTTGCACAGCGCTTCTACGGGCAGCTGTCAGGGGCACCCCGCTGCAGAAGGGAGGCGTGCTCTCCACCCCTGCCCTCTCCATGTCAGCCATGCCCGTCCTGACCACTCTGATATGGGGCAGCGGCCTGCAGGAGGCAGAGGGGAGCCCATGCCCAGCAGGGGTGGTAGACACCGGTGGCATCGTCAGTGTCAACGGCAGCATGGCTGACTCCTCACCCTCCTGTTCCCACTCCGGTCTCCCGACCCTAATCTGTGGTTCAGGCTCTGCAGCTCCGAGGGCCACAGGGAAAGGCATAAAGCCAGGAAAGGGAGCCAGTCTAGGCCCTTATAAAAGTATCAAAAGCTCCCTGGAGAAAAGTGGGAAGATTCAGAAAGAAGAACATAATCACTCTCGTCCCTGTTTGAGGCAGAGTAGCAGGTAAGCGCTGAGTTTTCCGTCCACCTGCAGGTACTCGCCCTCTGAAGAGCCACGAAGCGGAAGCAAACAGCCTATCAACAAGGATGTCAGAGAAAAATCACTTAATGAGTGTTGGCTGAGGCTTAATGATGAAGGCCCTCTTGACTGTTCTCTGGGAAGAAGGGGTTAGTTGGGCGTGGTCGCTGGTTTCTGAACAATGGACTCTAGACCATGAATAAACTTTACTGTTTTTAGTTTGTTGACAAAGGTGTTTTACGGATTAATTTTCAGGTGGACGGCCTTTCCCCTAGTAATGCCTCTATATGAAAGCAAGCACAGAGCAGCATGGTTTGCCCTTGGCCTTTCTTGCACACACCACACGGACCACAGTTCAGCAGAGTGCCTGCGAGTCCTTATACACATTTGTGCCCACTGAGCCAGATGAATCACTTCCAGGAATGTGTCTGAAGGGAATACATCAAAAATGTTCACTGCGGTGTTATTTTACGTTAGTGAAAAACTGGAAATGATCTAAATGTTCAACATTGGGAAAATGGCTTAATCATGGTAGATCCATATAATGGAATACACAGTCGTGAACACGGACACCGATAGCTTTTAATGACACGGGGAAGTGTTACGATCTTAAACAAGCAACAACAAAAACCCCGTGTGTAAAATGACATATAGTTTTGGTCAATAAGGGAGAAGGAGCTGATGTGGAAAATCCCCCTTCCTAGTTCAAATACATAGACATGCTGATAAAATGAGGAAATTTAAAAATTCTGTGACCAAGCTCAAAAACCGAAACTGAGCTCACAAGCAAACAATGAATAACAGAAACCCCTAGTTGCCCGAAACAAAGAGGAAACCTGTCATAAGAGCCATGCAGAAGCGGAGCTGAGCGACCCCAGCCACAGCACCCTGGGGGCCTGGTCACCTCAGAGGGGGCTCTCGGCACCTGCCACCTGCACCAAGCCAGGTGCACAGACCGCCCCTCCATCCGTGAACTGGGTACTGGGAAAACCTCATCCACTGGCCTCGGGAAGGGGCAAGGAATCTTCTCATCCATCAAGGGTCGTGGGTGAAAAAGAGAGTCACCAGCAAAACAAATAAACCAAACAGGCTTATACTGAGAAGAATTCAAGTCCTAGTTCATGCAACCTCAAAACTGAAAAATTTGTATATAAAAACCGGTCTGAAACTACTGAAACTGGTAAGAGTACCCTGCATGTGCTCCAGCCCCAGGGCTCTGAAGGCACGCTCCCTCGAGCCGGGGCACAGGACACCATGGAGAACACCTACTGAGGGCAACAGTGTGAAGATACAAATAAGTCACAGGAGGAAACGAGCCACCGTGCCTCAGCTCCAAAGTGGGGATATGATATTAGAGCTGTGAAGAGGACATGTCTCAAATATATACATGTACAGAGAAGAAAATCCCAACATGTGAACAGTAGTTAGCTTGAAATGTGGCTGAATCTTTAAAAAGTCCGCTATAATTACAGTGTTATATTAGTTTCAGGTGTACAATACAGTGATTCCACAATTCTCTGCATTACTCGGTGCTCATCATGACAAGCATACTCTTAATCCCCCAGCGCCTAGTTAAGTATGGCTGAATGTTTAAACCTGTTTCTTTTTTTTTAAAAATGTTTATTTGAGAGAGAGAGAGAGAGAGAGAGTGAGTGAGGGGTGAGAGAGAGAGAGGAAGACACATAATCTGAAGCAGGCTCCAGGCTCTGAACTGTCAACACAGAGCCCAATGTGGGGCTCAAACCCATGATCCATGAGATCATGACCTGAGCTGAAGTCGGATGCTTAACCGGCTGAGCCACCTAGGCGCCCCTAAACCTGTTTCTTGACCAGGAACGGAAATATAAATGCCCCCAGGAGCCAGGCTGGTAACACAGGGAGGGAGGTGCTCAGGTGGGGGCTGGGAGACGCGAGACAGGTGTCCTTCCGGTGGGGGCACCTGCTGCTCACCGGGATGGCTCCCATGTGGGAGTGCAGGCCTAGGACAGCCACATCTTCCTACTTCTCTACATCTACATTTTTATACAGACCAACCAATCAACTAATCAATCTGTCTCATCTTTAAAATGCTGACGATCGGGGCTCCTGGGTGGCTCAGTGGGTTGAGCATCTGACTTCAGCTGAGGTTATGATCTCACGGTTCGTGGGTTCAAGCCCCATGTCGGGCTCTGCTCTGACAGCTGAGACTGGAGCCTGCTTCAGATTCTGTGTCTCCCTTTCTGCCCCTCCCCTGCTCACACTCTGTTTCTCTCTCAAAAAAAAATTTTTTTTCTTAAATTAAAATGCTGACCATTAATCTCATTCTTTTTACCTTTTTAAAAAATGTATTTATTTTGAGAGAGAGCGAGCGAGCAAGAGAGTGAGCAGGCAAGCACATGAACAGGGGAGGGGCAGAGAGAGATGGAGAGAGAGAATCCCAAGCAGGCTCCACGCTATCAGCAGAGCCCAAAGTGGGGCTTGAACCTATGAACCATGAGGTCATGACCTGAGCTGAAATCAAGAGTTGGACACTCACCTGACTGAGCCACCCAGGTGCCGCTGTCAGTTTTGGTTTTGATACTGCACTGTACATATGTAAGATCTAACCCCTGGGGCAAACTAGCTGAAAGGCACACAAGGCTTCTCTGTACTACCTTTGCAACAACCTGTGAATCTGGAATTATTTCAAAATGAAAGTTTAAACATAGGAGGAGGTTAAAAGAAAGAAAATTCCATTCCTTAGAGGAGCTGAATCGGGCCCCCTTAGCTTCTACACACGAGTCCTAGCTCTTCCCTGGGGAGCCCCCAAACCATGGGCGCTCAGAGATTTGCAGACCGTGAATCTATATCCCGATTTGGTTCTGGCTGCACAGCCCACAGCACCTCCCCTGTCCCTTCCTGAATCTTTTCAAACCGGTATTTGCTTGAGCCGGAGAAATGCTCTTGAAGACATGGGCATCATTGTTAATAATGAAGCTGGGGCCACAGGTATAAACCACAACTGTCCCCAGCACACTGGGGCATGTAGTCACAGACAGGGATGCCGGGCCACAGACAGGTCAGTTCTGTGGCCTGGTCTGGGCCTCGGCTTCTCCACTCTGCTCTGGGCCTGGCCTCCGGAAGTGCTGGGTGCCAGCTACTCCCTTGGTGGGAGCCGGTCTCTCTGCCTGACTTGTGAGGGGTCAGCCCAGGGTTCATAGGGCCCTCAGAGGGAGAGGCCCTGGGAAGGCATCCCACCCTAGCCCTCATTTCCAGGAGGGAGCAGCTGAAGCTCAACAGGGAAGGAACCAGCTCAGTTCACATCAAAGGACCAAAAGACCCAGCGACTTTACAGTCAGATGGCAGCTCACAATAACGTCAGCCCCAGCTTCCCATTTCAAGCCCCCAAAAGAATCCATTTAAATCAACACCACTATGAAAGGAGAAGCCTGAAGAACGTTCGTATTTATGGAATACATTTATGCCCTATTTTCTTTCTTTCCACAAAGCAGTGAAACCCAAACTGCTGTTTGCATGCTCCTCATGCTGCATTTTGCTTTAAGGTGATTTGGGGTGCAGAGGATGGACGACTAGTCCCTCTAAGAGAATGTCTTTGGCGGCGGCAGAGGGAAAGGCCGTTCCTCCATTTCATGAGGTGCCACAGGGCAAGTCTAGGCTGCTGGGCAGAAGCGGATTCATATAAAGCTAACACAACAGAAACTTCAGGCTCCTCACTAGCCAGGGCCCTTCATGGTCTTGCACCTAATTTTGTGTCATTTTTCTTTCTTTTAAGTTTGTTTATTTTTGAGAGAGGTAGAGGCAGAGGGAGAGGGAGACAGAGAACCTCTCTNGGCCCTTCATGGTCTTGCACCTAATTTTGTGTCATTTTTCTTTCTTTTAAGTTTGTTTATTTTTGAGAGAGGTAGAGGGAGAGGGAGACAGAGAATCTCTCGCCATCAGCGCGGAGACTGCCGTGGGGCTTGAACCCAGGAAACCGTGAGATCACGACCTGAGCCTAAACTGAGAGTTGGATGCCTGACCGACTGAGCCATGCAGGCGCCCCTTGTGTCATTTTTCTTAAAAAAGAGTCCCCTACATTCTGGAAGTCCCAAGCCCCATCAAACCTAATCTGCCCCTCTGAGGCTTTAATTTTCCCTGGGCTCCATATTGAGGAGAGCCTTGTGACCATCTCAACTAGAACCAGGAAGAAATGTCTACTTGCCTTGAGCTTCTCAGCAGCGTCTTCTATCTGGGTTATGTTGCCAACTTGCTGCTGTTTCTTGGCTTCCAACTGCTTTAAACGTTCTTGGAGGAGTTTCTGTATGTGAAAGAGCTAGGAAAAATTAATACTTAATACTGTGACTTTTGAGACAACAAGCCACCCCAGGGGTCCTCTCCTCCCACCCCTGTATTTTGTTTCAGCTGAGGTATCTGAGACTCAGAGGTGAGGTGACTGGCCCAGAGTCCTGTGGCAGATTGGAAGCATGAGTCAGAAGGAAAGTCCTTCTGCTCCTCAGAGGCCCACATCAGATATTCTTCCAACCTTGATGCCTCCCTCCCCTTTCCCTAGAACAATCCTGCTGATGACCTGATTTCCCATCCTCTCAAATAGGACCTTAAGGCAAACAGCCTGGGGCAGGAGAAGAGCGCTCACTTACAGAGTCATTATTAACTAAGCACCTGTTACATGCCCGGGAGCCTGTGGCCCTTTGGCTTGAACTGGGGTTCAGAAGACCTGCATGAGTGAGGTCGGTGGGGGTTCACGCTCCCTTGCAGAGCTCGTTGTTTCGCAACTGCCGTTTCCCCAAAGGCCTGATCTGTGAGCCTCTTCCCCCCAGGTTTGAGCTCACCTCTACCTGGATCTTCTTACAGCGGCCTTATACTCAGCTGCGGGGCCGGGGTCTGGCTGCCCGGTCAACCAGAAAGCTCCCCGAGGGCAGGCCTGCTGCATTCCCAGCTCCGCCATGGGGCCGCGGGGTGACCCAGAAAGTGTTTGCAGGATCAAACATAATGACCAAGGGCTGCCAGCTTCACGCCTAGAGTGGGAGCCACCCAGCAAGCAGTTGTGAGCATAAGCCCCAGGGACACAGGCGGCTTCCCAGGACTGATTCCTGGCTCTCCTTTCATGTGACCTGGACAAGTGACCTCACTTCTCTAAACCTGTTTCTTCAGCTATAAACACGGGGACAACCCCATCGCGTTGCTGTAGAGAACGAGTCGTACACAAAGTGCTTGGTGAAGTGCTTGGCAGGCAGCAAGTACGCAACAGCTAAAGCTCTCACTGTGCGGCACTGTGTGCCGCTCCATTCTAGGTGGTGGATGGGGGTGGGGACGCGAGGGTAACCCAGGTATAAGCCACAGCCTCAAATTTGGGGGGCACATCTTACTCCACTGTGATTTCTAAGCCTTAAAGCCTAGCTGCTGTCCATCACCCACAGATAACCCAGGCCCCTGGCGCCCGGGCCTTCCAGTCACAAGGTGCTGCACCTGTCTTGCTACCTGGCGGAATCCTACTCATCCTTCAAGGACAGTTCCAGTAACACTCCTCTGGGAAGTCTTCCTGGGCTCCCTGTTCCTGGTTCATATTGTCTTCTCCCTGGCTCCCCAATTACGATACTTATCACGAATTGTCACTGTCCTCACACCTCACCAGCCAGGGACTCCTGATCAGGGAAGAATTGATCTAACTCCTTAACTCGTGGCACAAGGTATGTGCTGAATGGATGTCTGGCGAATGGATGGAAGGATTGCTGGGTAAACAGATGTGTGCGAAGACAAAATGGGTATGTTGGTAGGTAGGTGGGTGGACCTGCCTATGAGACACCCAAGCCTGGAAGCAGCCATGTTAGTTCTGGAAACAGCCTTCTGAGGAGCTATTATTATTACAGCCATTTTATAGATAAGAAAGGCCTTAAAACCCAGGACTCTATCCACCAACTGAACGAGCCCCGAGCCCCGACAGGGCCCATTCTCACCTTGGAGCTCCAAGGCGGTCACAATGTGAGGAAAAAGGTCATTAATCACCAAACGCTACTGGGAAGAGGTGGTAAAATCAGCATCCGTTAGAAACAGGAGGGCCTGGCTGTCCCAGGGAGGCAGAGGTGGAGGCTTTGACCAGAGTCACAGGACACGTTGGCCCGAAGGCTGGAACAAGAGTCTGGGGCCCCTGACCATTATTAGGATTATGCACAGGTGAGGAATGGGCCAGTGGGTGCAATCCAGCTGTGGAGTCCTGGGTTCAAGGCAGCCTCAGCTTCCAGAGCCTTTCTTTCCTTATCAATAAAATGGCTGTCACAGCTCCCCATGTGGCGTGGCATGGGCATTTGCGTGGGGTGGAAGGGCGGAGTGGGTGGCTGGAGGCCGCTCCCAGGGCACTCAGGCAGGCAGTCCCCAGGCCCTGTTTGCGTGGCTTTTCATCTTTGTTTAAAGGCAGGCTTTCTTTCGGGCCAAGAGAGTGTGGTGGGCCCACCGTGGTGCGCGAGGTCAAGGACACCTGCGTACCAGCCAGGGTGCCCAAAACTCTTCTGAAACTTAACTGGCAACAGCAAGGTGGGCCTCTTACAGGACCTGGGGGCCGCCCTCGGGCTGCAAACGAAAGAAACCGCTCGGGCCTACCCGTCACGCCCCGCCCCGCGCGTTGACCGCTTTCCCACCTGCGCCAGCACCGCCTCTTCCAGCACCAGGCCCACCGGGTGGCCGCGGTGCGCGCCCAGCACCGGGCAGAGCGCGCACACGCAGCGGCGGCAACGACGACAGAAGAGCTCGACCACGCGGTCGCCGTGCTCCGGGCAGCAGCAGCCGCTCGTGTCCTCGCGCTTGGCGGGGCCGGGACTCCCCGGGGTCCCGCTTTGCGCCGCTGCGCCCGCCATCTAGCCCTCGGGTTCGGGCGCGCTGCCGGGGAGGGGCTCCCGCGGAGAATCGAAACCCCGGGCGGTGGGGCGGGGCGGCCCCGGGCCGGCCCAGCTCTGGGAGGAAGGGTGGCGGCGTCATGGGCGTCCTGCGGCCCCGCGGGGTGCCGCCAGCTGCGTCTGGCCCGGCAGTTTCAGCGGCGCCCAGGTGGCCGCCGCCGAAATGGAGCTCGCTCCATAAGGAGGTGAGCTTCCCCGCTCCGTGATGCGAGTTCCGTCTTGCTCAGAAAACTGCAGCCCTGTGGGTGGGGCCAAAGTTGGCCGGGGCCTCCCCAGCTGATGTGCATTACCTACACTTTTTTCACTTTCCCTCGATTCTCTCCGCCCTTTCCCCAGGAGGAATCACCACCTTTCCCACAGCTGTCAGAATCACTCTGCAAACTCCAGTTGCCCCCAGGCTGTCTCCCAGCCCACCAGTGTAAATTAGTACAGCTATCGTGGAAAACGGTATGGAGGTTTCTCAAAAAGTTAAAAATAGAACTACCATATGATACAGCAACCTCCCTTCTGGGCATATACACGGAAAGATTATAAAGTCAGTATCTGAAAGAGATACGCGCGCTGGTGGGTGCCTTGCAACATTATTCACGATAGCCAACACATGGGAATCACGGATGCCCTTCCATGAATGAATGGATGAAGATGTGCTGTGTGTATATACAGTGAAATGTTATTCAGACCTAGAGAAGGAAATCTGCCAGTTGTCACATGGGTGAGCTTGGAAGACATTATGCTACATGAAATAAACCAGACAGAAAAACAAATACTATTTGGTTTCACTGTGGAATCTAAAAAGACAAACAGTTGAATTCCTAGAACCAGAGTAGAAAGGTGATTGCCAGGGGCAGGGAGTGGGGGAAACGGATACAAACTTTTGGTTGTAAGATGCCCAAGTTCTGGGGATCTAATGTATAGCGTGGTAACTATAGTTAGTAACTATATGCTTGGAAATTGTTGAGAGTGGATCTCAAGTGTTCTCACCACACACAAAAAATGGTAACTGTGAAATAACAGATGTGTTAACTAACTTGAATGTGGTAATCATTTCATAAGGTATACATATGTTAAATCATCACATTGTACACCTTAAAAAATCACATACAATCTAAATATATACAACTTATCAATCGTAGCTCAATAAAATTAGAAAAAAAAAATCTCATTTCCTATCCTT
Organism: Crocuta crocuta; assembly: GCF_008692635.1. NCBI lineage: Eukaryota > Metazoa > Chordata > Mammalia > Carnivora > Hyaenidae > Crocuta > Crocuta crocuta. The sequence goes on along the minus strand of NW_027528859.1, from coordinate 2,151,968 downwards.
GCCTCTTAATACCCTTGATCCCTGCCCTGTCTATGCTCCACCCTTCACTTGTTTCCAGACCAGGGAACAGGCAGTTTTCTCTGCTTGGGACCTCTCTTCCCCAAATACCTTTTGCCCTGCTTACTTCTATTTATCCTTCAGGTGTGTGCCTAAACATCACATCCTCCAGGAAGCCTTCCTTGCTTCTCCTCCCAGAGCAGCCCACACCTTCCCTATCCTGACCCTCCTCTTCCTTCCAACCATGACTGAAAACATCAGAGGGCAGGGATCAAGTCTGTTTTATCTGTTTCCCAGCCTGGTCTCTGGCCCAAACAAGGAGATAATTGGTATTTGCATAACAAATCAAGAAAAGGAAAGCTCCATGTATTAAAATGTCTAGGCAGATGTTTATTATTTTGTTACATTCTTTCCATTGCACGATTTCACATCTTATTTATTTTCACTTTTATTTCTTTTCTTTTTTTTTTTTACAAAGGTAAAAGGAATTTCAGAAACAACATTAAAACAAACTATTTCAGGCACGGTTTCATATTAAAAGCATAGATCTATTTTTGACTTCCTTCTTCCCTCTATGATACAATCAGGAAGAATAATTATTGTAGCGCTAAGGTGGACACCCCTCAATGCTCATCTCGCAGTGCTGTCTTGGTTCTCAGAAAGTTCCTGAGTCAGCAGGGGGCTCCCAGAGTATGGAGTAAAGAGATGAGTGCACATTCTACGTGCCCTGAGTGTGAGGGCCTGGCCCTGCAGATGCTGGGCAAGTTCTACTTCATCGGTCAAGAACATAAACAAAAACACAATTTTAAAAAATGGCTTAAAAAAATATTTGATAAAAATTACCTATCCCTCTCCCTTGCTGTGAAATCATTTAAATAATTCTAGTTGTAAAAACAAAAACAAAAACAAAAACAAACACAACAACCCAAAAACAGTTTTGTTCATGGATGCCTTCATATTGTTTTTAAGCATGAGGTCTGGGTCCCTTAGGAGCAGTGGGAGCTGGAGAAGGTTATGTGCAGAGAAGGCGTTTGGGTCCCTCCCCAGGCTCAGCCCCACCTCCAGCTCTTGGCAGCCAATGCCTGTGGGCACGATGCTTCTTCATTGTCTGACAATGACATGGGGATGGTGTCGTTATTCTGACCGCAGTGATTATTCTGGCCCGTGTTAGAATGAGAGTCGGACATGCCAGTGAGTGGAGGGGGAGGGCTTTGTAAACTGTGACGTGCTGGCCACAAATGAGGTGGGAGAGGTGACCCCATGCAGTGGAGCTCTGCTTCACTGACAGTGCCTGGGATTTGGTCTTTGGCCTTTGGCGAGCCCTAGTGACTGAGTAAACAAGACAGGGAATGTGGGCATCTGGCGCGTGCAGGCAGACAGGGGGACCAGGCCTCGGCTAGGGGAGGGGGCACTTGGGCACAGAGCCTTCATCGAGTTNGGACTTAGAGGGTGGGGTTGGAGTCCCAGAGCCTGTCTGGTGCTCCTTGTCCTCCTCTGTAGCATAGAGGTGCTCCTCATAGGCACAGACGGGCTAACGCAGTGGGTCTCCCTCCTCACTGTATTGCAGAATCACCTGGGAATGTCTAAAAACATACACAAAGCCAGGCCCTGCTCTGGGGATTCAGCTTCAGCTGGTCTGGGGCTGGGCGGGGGCATCTGTATTTCTCGAACACTCCCAAGAGGACTCTAATGTACAGCTTGGGTTGAAACCTACCAGGCTAGGTGGCCTCCTGCAGTCCCCATCGTAGCTCCACGATCACCCAGTGGGCAAAACCTGCACCTGCTCGTTGGGGGTGGGGGGGGGCATTTAACTTCCAACATTCCCCATCTCTAGCTGGGCTGCTGTGCTGACCACTGAGAAAGAACCTTGGAGAACAGGCTCAGAACACAGGTTCACAAAGGAGGGACACATAAAAAACCTCTCAGGCTGACCGGGGACTTCAGGGCCATTTAGCCCTACTTCCTTGCCTGATGTAGTCCTCCCTCTCCAGAAGCCCTCAGGAGTGGGTGGCCAGAGGCTCTGCTGGCATACTGCCAGTGCTGGGGCTTCCTGCCTTTTGGACTGAAGTCTGTCTTACCCTCGTGGAGCAGGCAGGCTCTGGGACCTGAGGGCTTTGGTGGTGACCGTCAGTGATCATGGTCACTCTGATGTTTGCTTCCCCACACGAGGGATAGTGTCTGCCCACATTTGGCTGATTCTGGTTGAAGAGAGGATGGTTTTGGTCTCCTAGCGGTGCTCTAGAATTGGGCCAAACCTTGACTTACTTCCCTCTGCCCTTTCACCAAGGTCTTGTGAGTTCCTACAGCAGACCCAGATCATCATCCTACAGGTAGTTTTCCTCCGGTCAAGACCAGGATTTCTTGTCTTTGGTGACAGATCCTGTAGAGGGCAGCATATGCGAGGCTCCCCTAGTTTGGATGGAGAAATTGAGACCAAGAAGGGAGTGACTTGCAAGAGGTCACGGAGGGGGTCAGGGGCACAGAAGAGGCCAGAACAAATCGATTCCTGCCCTGTGGGCTAAGAGCTGCTTTAGACCAGAAACAGCAGAAAGACTGACCCAGCAGACCAGAAGCTTGACCCAGCCCTGCCATGAACCCTCTGCGGACCTTGATCACTTGCCTCTCTCTGGGCCTCAGTTTCCCCACCTGTAAAATGAGGAAGTTGGGCCAGATCAGTTTTTCAAACTTCTAAATGCTTTTTCAGAAGCAGAATTATGTGTTCCATAGAAGCCAATGTATAAATCAGAGAGAAGAGGAGCTGTGAGTTTGGAACAGTGTGGAAGGGAGCACGGCCCTCCTGCTTAGCCTTCCTCCCGTTCTGTGGACCACAGTCTGAAAATCTCTTAGGTCCTTCCAGCTCTAACTTTGTACAATGTTCTTTCCCTTGAGAAGTTACAGCTCATCATGGACCCTTAAAAACAGAATTAACCAGAAGGCAAGGTATCGTCTACAGTCAATTCAGACAGTGCTGTTTTGAGAAGGCAAACAGGAAAACGGCACCACGTCCCTCCCACTAGAATCTTCCGGCGACCAAGAGTTTCGTTTTCTGGTAAAAAATATAGAAATAGTGGTTGTTGGTGGGGGACTTGTGGTTTGGTTCTGGACCTCCCCATGGAGCCGAACGGTGTCCCTGAGGGCGAGGAGGGCAGACCTCTCTGCTCAGAACCTCTTGGAGCCCATCCGCAAGTTTTTGATCTCCAGTTCCAACTGTTTGGCCTGGACCTCACGCTGGGTCACCAGCTCCCGGAGCCTCCGGATCTCCTCCTGTTGCCGATAGAACATCTGCAGCAGCTGGGAAAGCACAGAACGGAGAGGAAGGTCACTCGGAGCCCCAGGATGCTAGGGGTCAGAACACCAGCAGGAAGGACAAAACGTTGCCCCCTTTTCACTCAGAAAGATGGAGGTGATGCTTCAGATTCTGTGTCTCCCTCTCTCTCTGACCCTCTCCTGCTCATGCTGTCTCTATCTCTCTCTCCCAAAAATAAAAAAAAAAAAAGAAAGGTGGAGGTGATTACCAGCGCTGAGGCCTGAGGGAGCAACCATGCACAGATCTGTTATAAAACCTTGTCTTCACCCCATAAATGGAATTTTAAAAGACTTGATGCTTCAGACTGTGTGTGTGTGTGTGCGCGCGCGCGCCTCCTCAGAGACATGGAGGAGAGGATACTTGAGCCTGAAGTCTAGAGACTGGACTTTTCACACCACTAAACTACATGGCCTCAGGCAAGCTACTTACCCTCTCTGAGCTTCAATTTCCTCCCCTAGGAATTGAAGGGCCAGAAAACTAACCTCAGCATTAGCATAGTTGCTGCGCTGTAGAGAATGGGACTAGGTGTTGATGCCCCCACTAAGGATCCACAACACCCCTATGAGGATGGTGGTGTTTGTGCTCGACTGTACCGCTGTGGGGACGAAGGCTGGGGGAGACTCAGCCCCTGGGCCTGAGGTCCTAGTCAGTACTCAGCGCAGCCAGGATGGGAATTCCGCTGCGAGATGCCAGCCCCTGTTCTCGGCCACTACCTACAGACTCCCAGGGCTCTGAGAGAATTCAGTCAGGTTATACACCACAGCGCCTGCTGCGGGACCCAGTACCCAGGAGGCACTTAACAAAGGTGGACTCTGAAAGCACAGAAGATCCTGGTGTCAGAACCGGAAGGGGCTCTGAAGCCAGATCGAACCCTCTGCATTTCATAGATGGTCTTCCACCGTCATCTACACGCAAGCACGCCATCTGGGCATCTAGATGGTGCTCATTGCCTGTCTGTTGAACGAGTTAACAAAGTGAGTTAAGCGGCCAGGCCAGGGCACACAGCAGGTTGTTATTCTCACCCCTCGGTTTTCTACCCGCCATCCTGGCACAGCCCCCACCCCACCCCTCGTTCCCACCTCGTTCTCTGTCTTTGGTGGGGGGCACTCGAAGATGTCAAAGCCGTTGGCGAGCCGGGTTTTCTTCTCTTCCAGCCTGTGTTCTGCTGCGCACCTTGGCACCGTCTCCTCCTGCACAGAGAAGGGCCTCTGGCCATCTCGAACAGCCAAGTCTTCTCTCTGGTTAACGGAGGGGGGTCTCTCTGGGAGCAACTGCTGGGGGCACAGCTGCTCGGAGCCCGGCCTCAGGGACACCAGGACCGGCCCTGGGAGGGAAGCAAAGGGCTGCATGAGCACTGAGTGTTCGTGAGCAGATGCCAACACGCACAGGCACACAGCGCCACGCGCGGACACGCACAGCCACGTGACAGGTGGAGGTCTGGCCACGCGCAGACACCGGCCGTGCACCAGGCACGCTCGCGGGGCATCGTCTCAGAGAAGCCCGGTTTGCAGGCACGGCACAGAGCAGGCCCCGGAGCTGCCCCTAAGCACCACGAGTGCCCCCAGTGAGGCTCTGCCCTTGCTCCGTAGGGAGAGCCCCACACGCCTTGCGCTCTGCCATCTACCAGGTCGTGAACCCTCCCCGCAGCCCTGAGAAGCAGCGGAGGCGAGAGGCCCAGGGAGGAGCAGACCACGTGTTGCCCAAAGCGGGGAGACAGAAGGTCAGGGACGTCCCGGTCACTGAGGCAGCTGCTGGGATGGGGCCGGGGGCCACACACGGTCTCCCCTGGGCTGGCCCTCAGGTGGACAGGACAGGGAGGGCTCAGCACAGGGAGGGAGGGCCCGGGGCTGGGTAAGGTGGCTGCACCTAGCAGGTCTCTCAGGCCGAAGAGCAACTGCACCCACGTGGATGGGAGGAAGGGCAAGGGCATCCGGCGTAGGCTACCCAGTCACTCTGCACAGCCTGGAGTTCCAAGTGTTCCATGGAACAAAATCTCTCGATCTGCCAAGAGTTTCCTGAGCCACTTGGGACAACCCCTCCCTTCTTGGACCCGCACGGACAATCCTAGTGACTGGGGACCGACTGTCAAGGACCACTTGCCCAGGGTTATGGGAGAACACAACTAGAGGCCGGACACCCCTCAGCTCCTTGAGGCCACCGGACACTCCTGGCACATTCGCGCGGGGCCTTTTCTCAGGCCCCCTCACCTTTATTCATCCCAGAGAGCCACTCGCGGGCCGTCAGAGAGGGCTTGGCTCCTGCCGTGGGCGGGTAGATGTCCTCTTGGTAAGACTCTGACTGTAGGGGAAGCCGGGACGGTGAGGCCTGGGGGGCAGAGGGGCCGCCCAGACCCGAGGGCCCTTAGGGAGCTGGGGTCCAGGCTTTCCCCACCTGGGAGTTGAGGAAACTGAGGCCCAGAGAGCAAAGGGCATGCCTGAGGTCACACAGCAACTCAAGGGCAGAGACGGGGTGAGACTCAGGCACAACACACCGCTGACAAGAGGAAGGCCTTCCCCCTGAGGAGTGGGCGGCCCTCCGCCTCCCTGCTGCTGCCCTAGGGGCTGGGCTGCGGCCTCCAGGTCCCCGGGCCTGTCCTCTGCAGGAGGGCTTCCTGCCTCCCTCACAGACGCCGCCACCACCCTTACCCGCCGGGGCACAATCATGGACACAGGCTCGATGAGGCTTTTGGTCGTAATCAGCTTATAGAAGCGGAAGATCTCGCAGGAGGACACGTCGAGACCCCTCTTTGGCATGACACCTGCGGGCAGAGGGTGGAGGAAGGCTAAGGGGTTCTGGCTGGGCGGGGGTCACAGGGACCCCAGTGTGAGAGGCAAAGCCGGGTCGCTCACCTGGACATGAGCAGAGCGCACCCTCCTCCCACCGCCCTTCCCTCCACAAACAGTTTGTGAGCAAACACCTAGGCGGCGCTGGGAAAGTGAGACTGTCCTCGCCTTCAAGGACCTCGGTGACTAGCTTGGCTTTTACAGGAAGCATGCTCTGCTCAAGGCCCTCCAGGACCCCCCCTTCCCCCCCCCCAGCTGCTTGTGCCCCAGCTGCTCGGAACAGAGCTCCCGCCCCCGTTTTCTGTTGATTAGTGTTAGCACGGCATCTTTCTCCTTCCCTCTGCACTCAGTCTAGCTGAATCTTCATGTCGAAGTGGGTTTCTTACAGACCACATACAGTCGCGTCTTGTTTTATTTTATTCTTGTTTTTTTTTTTAATCCCCAAACACACTTAAAAAGTAGGGGGCTCTCCTAGGTCAGACTCTCTTACATCCTGGCTATTACTGTAACTCCTCCACCTTGGCCTGCAACACCTTCATTCTCTCGCCATGCTGTGCTCTGTTCCCCCTTTGGTTCCTCAAGTACTGCCTCCTCCAAGAAGCCCTCCTGGACTTCCTGCCGCGTGTTCCCAGAGGACCTGCTGTATGCCTCCATCAGGGCTCCCATAGGGTCAGTGTCGATCTACCATCTCTCCTCCCAGATGCGGGCTCCTCCAGGGCAGGGTTCCGGTCTCCCCAGGTCCTGCGCTGCCTTGGTGCTCTATACTCACCAATCCCCTTCTGGGGGTTGTAGGATCGGTATTCTGTCAGGTAGCTGAGGTGAGGTTTGTCGTCGCTTACTTCATAGTAGCGGATGTTTCCATCTCCCTGAGGGGCAGGAGGGTTGGCTCAGAGCCACTTCCCATCGGCCCCCTCCCAGCTGGGACATTCCATTCCCTCAACAGTGACCCGGAGCCCACTCGTGGCTTCCAAGGCAGAAGCTCGGGTGAGAGCACAGGCCTGAATGTCACTGCCAGGCTCAGGTGAAGGTCAGGAGTGGCAGGCGCCGAGGCCAGCAGGTGGGTCTTACCCTTGGGGCATCTCTGGTNTGAGATGCCAAATACAGGATGTTCCCACCTAATGAAGACCTGCTCTCCCCCAGGTTGGAAGAAGCCCCTATTGAGAAACACCCACCGGTCCCTCCTCATCTAGATCCAGAGCTGAAGAGGGACAAGCTTGGGGTGTTTGGGTGTTCCCGGGGAGCCAGGGTGCCACGCTCACCAGAGGGCGAGAGCATGCAGTACCTCCCGTCTGTCCCTATCCCTGCCCTGCACCCCGAGGGCGCCAGGCGGCCACCTCCCTCCCGAGCCAGGCTGACCTTGCCCACCACGTAGAGCATGCTGGTGTCTGCATCATAGAAGGGAAACAGCACGCCTGAAGAGCCATNCCCTTTTCTTTTGCAGGCATTTTGCCTTTAGCAAATTGCTTCTTACAGTCCTGATCACGCGCCAGTCCTCCCCTGCTGGTTTTATTATTTGTCATAAAAGACGAAGAAGGAGATGTAGACAGAGAAAGCAATTTGTCCTGTCTGTGGAACTCTAGCCAAGTGATCCTTCAAATCAATGCTGCCTGGCCTGGCCCTCGCCCTCACCCCTCCCCTGCTCCTCCTGCCCGCATGCTTCGGTGTTCCCTTCCACGCCCTTGCTCCAGCTCTTCCCTCTGCCCAGAAGGCCATCTTCTTTCTCTCCCCCCAGCCCCTGCCCTGTCCTGGTCCCTGAAGTGGCCACCTCGCTCCATCCCCCACACCACGGCCACTTTCTCCTTGAACGAAAAGATGCACAAGGTCTAGGGTCGCCCCACCAGCTGCTGGCATCTCCCTGTTACTCATCACTGGGTCCTGAGCACCAGGCAGGCTGTGCTAAGTAAGCGCGTGAGAAATGAGTTAGGGAATGAATGAATGAATGAAGCCAGCCCTCGGCTGAAGGGTGATGGTGAGGGGCAGGGTGCGGGTCGCCGGGAGACTCACCTGGTCCCACACGGCCATCTGGCGGTTGTTCCACCGGGATGTGCCTGTGGACAGCAGCTTCTTCAGGTTCCCCAGAAACAGCACTTTGTTGGCCCGGTGCCCCTTGTAGCTGGCTTCCTGGACAGTACGTACAGTCAGGGACTCCTGGGCAGCAAGCAGCTAGGGCCTCTGGCTTCCCTGCCTTGGTTTATGCTGCGGCAGTACCTGGAATGCCTTCTGTATTCACTCTAGCTCTTAGAGAATCCTTCCGGAGGGACCACCTCCAAGAAGCCTTCCAGAGATCCACCCCCACCCTCCATCCACATGGAATCTCTCCCATTATTTTTGGTGAGAGCTCTTTTTCTGAGCCAGGATAGAGGCAAGCTTCTGCTCAGCTCCACGCTCTTGCTGGAAGACCACTGAGCACTCTATCACTGTATGCGGGGCATGGGGCTGGGCCGGCACTGTCGTCTGGATTATCTCATTTAATCCTCCAAGAGGAAGGAGCAATGGGCCATTGTTGTAGACAAGGCAACAGAGGCTCAGGGAATGGAACGTGCTTGCTTCAGGTCACACAGTGGACAGACAGCAGTGTCATGCCTTTTGACAGAGCTAAGGCACACCCACCCGCTCTGGAGTTAGACCAGGTCCAAAGGTCAGCTTTCAGTGGGGGGAGCCTGTCACCTTCCCTTTCTTCAGCCTCAGTTTTCTCATCTGAAGATGGGGGGTGACAGACCCTACCTCCCAGCAGTGCCAGCAGGACAGACAGCTTCAGCACATGGGAAGGCTGCGCCAGAATGCTGAAGCCTCCCCGGCCTGTCACCACTCCTTGCTCCTCTGTCCCCAAGCCAGATCCCAAGCCAGCACGCACCTGGAGGACGGCCCCTGCCCGGGGGTCGAGAATCCGAATCTTGCGGTCTTTACAGGTGGTGGCCAGCAGGCTGCCATTGGTGTTGAAGGACATGGAAAGGATCACGTCTTGGTGGCAGCAAAGTGTCTTCACGGGGTTAACGATGACAGACTCCGTTGTGTCCAGGTTCCAGACCATCACCTGTACGGCAATGAGCTGGCTCTGAGCACGGTGCCGCCCCGCCCCTGCCTCCCGCAGTCACACGCCCGCCAGGCCGCAGTGAAACACGGTATCCCCAGGAGGGAAGCCACAGATGGCAGTCTGGCCAAGAAGCCTTGGGTCGGAGGATGGATCTGCCGGCTGAAGCTGCTACGTGGCAAGAGGGGAAGCCGGGAGTCAGGCTGTCTGGCGGGTGAAAAGAAAACACCATCTGCTTTGGAGCAACAAAACATCCATGGCGGGAGGGCCCTAGGGGACAAGCTAGACCAGGGGGTTTCAAGCAGTTCTCAGTAGCAGTTTCCACCTCACATAGATAAACAGGGCTGCCATGTTTAGCTGCATAGGTTGTGCACTGCACAGCTCCAGGGCAATCCATTCCCCTAGCCCATGGTATGAACTGCATGCCCTGGAGCTATGTGTGCAGAATAACGTGCAGTGCCCTGTAGACTCACCCCTACGCAAACAGAAAAAAGAGCACTTCTGATCAGAAGGGAAGAGACCCTGGGGCGCCTGGGTGGTTCAGTCGGTTAACTGTCTAGCTTTGGCTCAGGTCATGATCTCTGTGGTTTGTGGGTTTGAGCCCCGTGTCAGGCTCTGTGCTGACAGCTCAGAGCCTGGCCTGCTTTGGATTCTGTGTCTCCCTCTCTCTCTGCCCCTCCCCTGCTCACACTCTGTCTCTCTCTCAAAAATAAAAAATAAACATTAAAATTTTTTTTTAAAAAAGAAGGGAAGAGGCCCTGTCAACCACTCCCCTCTCGTCCTTTCTCCAGCACAGAGGTCCCCAAAGAGCCTCTAGAAAGAAAGCCCCATGTTACGAAGGGAAGAGTTTAAGAGCCATGGCTATGGTCACACCAACTCCATTTGTATTCAGATAGAGAAACTGAGGCTAGAGAAGACAAGGGACTTTCCCAGCTCACAGTGCAAAGCAGAAACTGGGTTGGAAGAGAATCTAGGGCTCCCATCCTGTGACTTTTCCCAATCCACAGGGCCCACAGGCTGCCAGCTTGGCAGTCGATGGGGCAATGGGACGCTTCTCTGGACAGGACCCAGCCCGAACCATCCCCTCCAGGCAGACTAATGGGTTGAACAGTGTACCCCCTCTCCCAAATTCAGGTCCACCTGGAGCCTCAGAATGTGACCTTATTAGGAAACAGGGTCTTTGCAGATATAATCATGATGAGGTCATACTAGATTAGCATGGGCCCTACAACCAATGACTAGTGGCATTCTAAGTAGAGGACAGGACACACAGAAACAGAGAAGGTCACGTAAAGCTGGAGGCAGGCCGGAGTGACACAGCTCCAGGCCAAAGAATGTGTGAGGCCACCAGAAGTCCCAAGAGGCATGGGCGGGTGCTTTCCTCAGGCCTTGGGATGGAACGTGGCCCTCCTGATCCCTTGATTTCAGCTTTCTGGTCTCCAGAAGAATGTAAAGATGAATTTCTGTTGTCTTAAGCTGCCCAGTGGGCTCATCTGTTAGGGTGGCCCCAGGAAATGAGGGCATGGACCCACCTTATAGTCGTAGCCAGAGCTGAAGAGGATGTTGGCGGCCGTGGGGTGCCACTCCACCAGGCCCACCCTGCGGGCATGGCCCACCAGCTCCTTCCTGAAGACCGTGAGGTTCCTCGTCAGCAGCTGCGTGGGGATGTCCCAGATCTTAATCTTTCAGGGGAGACATAGCCGGGGGGGAGTGCTGTTAGCCTGGGTCACCTTGGTACCCCAGCGCCGCAAGCCCCCAGAGCTGGCAGTGCCCAGTGGAGGGGACAGCGGAGCGCTCTCCGTATCCATCTCTCACTCAGCCGAGGGGCAGGGAACGCTCAGAGGGACAGAGGCTTTGCCAAGGTCTTCCAGCCCAAACAGGGGCTGGCACTGCCAGAGCGGAGCCCAGACCTCCAGATCTGCTGCGGGGTGACCTGTGCCATCCTAATGACCTCAGCTGTGGGCAGCTGGGTGGGCCACAGTCCTGCCTCCCAGGCTGGGTGTCAGAGCAAATACGACTCCCAGCCTAGAATTTCTCTCAAAGTGCACTGGTCTACCCCTTCCTTGTCCCAAAGGCCCAGGCTAGAGCCTCAAATGCCAGGAGGAAGAGGTGGTGCGATACTGTCAGGGCACCAGGGAGTCAGTGCAGTCTCTGGAGCAGGGCAGGGTGGGGAGAAGCTCTTCCCTTTGGAGTGGCCCCCTTGGATGGCCTGGAAGAGGAAAGATGAAGGGTCAGAAGGCCAGGCTGCATGGGGTCACAGCCCGTATTCCACAGTAAGGGCCTGGGAGGAGGGGCTGGGGCGTCCTGCCAGAGCAGTGTTGTTGAGGATGGAAGGGCCTTCCTCGGCAGGAGGTAAGCTCCCAGTTACAGAGGGGGTGGCACTAACTTGATATTCTTTGTTGTCCTTTAGGGTTCTCAGGCCCCTCTGTGACTGTATGTCCCTTTTCCCTCAGAGATACACAGGGTTTTCAGGTAGACTTTGCTTTCGATTCAACAAGTATTTATTTCCTGGTCATCTGGATTTAAAACCAGGAAGGCGGCCCCTCGAGGGGAGCCCCAGCCAGGGGCTCCAAACGACGAGTTGGGCGAACGCTATCTGGCCCCTGCTGGAGGACGGACTTCAGGCTCATCTGTTTGGGAGGTGCGNCCAAACGACGAGTTGGGCGAACGCTATCTGGCCCCTGCTGGAGGACGGACTTCAGGCTCATCTGGGAGGTGCAGACACCATCCCCCATACTGACCCTTGGCTATAGGGTCATCCCTGCCACAGGNGCGGAGCCCCAGCCAGGGGCTCCAAACGACGAGTTGGGCGAACGCTATCTGGCCCCTGCTGGAGGACGGACTTCAGGCTCATCTGTTTGGGAGGTGCGGACACCATCCCCCATACTGACCCTTGGCTATAGGGTCATCCCTGCCCCACAGTGTAGGGACAGGGAGGAGACAGCTGAGCACTCTCCATGGTGGGGGGCGGGGTCTGAGGTTAGGCACTGCCACCCCAGAGATTTGTGTTCACTCCTGCCCCCAGGGGGCATCAGGGAAGAAACTGGTGGCAGGAGATGAGGAGAGGTAGGAATTTCATGAAGGCCTTGTAGGGAGTCTTCAAAGCAGGCCTGAAAAGGCAAGTATTTCAGGAGTCAGAGTCAAGGGACAAAGTCAGATATTCGCTCTCCCATCATTGGAGGCAAGGTCAAATTCTCACAGGGCCTGACCGCCCCTTCAGTGAAACTGTCCTGCCAGATACTGTCCTTTATGCTTCTCAGCAACCCCTATGTGAAACGGGCACAGGTCCTCAGAGAATTTTCCACTTGCTTCTCCTGATGAACTGGTCTGTTCCCTTCAACCAGACAGTAAGGGTTCCGCAATACACTCTATTTCCCTTTTTGCCTTGGCTGCCAGGCAGCTCTGAGCTAAACCTGGGACTCTACAGTTGCAACCCTTCATAGCCAACGTTCTGAGTATTGTTTCCTCACTTCCTCCATCTGTGGCTACTGCTACTTAGGGAAGTGGCATAGCTCAGTGAACATAGACTGGGCTCTGGAACCAAGCTTCGGTCTGAAGCCTCACTCTGCATCCACAGACTGTGTGACTCTGGACAAACTGCTGCACCTCTCAGATCCTCAGTGTCTCCACAAGAAAAAAATCCTATCTTGTGGGGCTGCCGGGAAGACTGACTGAAATGGTATGTGTTGTTGAGAGTCAGGAACACAATGGGCGAGCAATAAACTGTTAGCTATGCCTTTTATCCTTATTTTCATCATTTGATCACATCTGTGTCTTTTGTTTTAAGCCACACTCACTGCATTTTTGAGGTGGGAACAGAAGAAATTATAAATAAATAGCACTGAACATTGTGGGTAGCAGGGATTATGACCCTGCTACAGAACAGGGGCTCAAAAAAGTTGGTGGGGCTAAAGCTTTTGGGACAGTTTGTGGTGCCCATATTCATATAAAGATCCCACTCCTATCCTTTGAAAGCTCCCCTCCCCACTGTCTGTGAGATTAAGTGTTGCAGTATTTTCTGGCCACGATAAAAAATGCTCCTTAAAGCATTTTATAGCTTCCCCCAAAGATGGGCGTTTCCGCTGGGACAGGACTCTCCCTGGGTCTTCATGAGCTGGATGGGAGCTGGTATGTCCATTCTATAGGCGGGGAGAATGAAGGCCTGGAGAGGAGGCCCTAAAGGTGTGGTACCCCAAGTCCCAGAGCCCAGAACTTCTCGTGCTCAATCTCACTAAGCCCCTCTGCACACAGTGACTTCACCTCCTGAAGGATCAGCGAGGGTCAGGAGCATCAGAGCCAAGTGCAGACACTATTCCATCTCCCTGTGCCCCGACCCCTCTCAACTCGGGAAAGGGAACCGCCTCATGCGCTGATACTCACTGTGGCGTCTTCAGAACAGGAGGCGATCTCAAAATCATTAAAAGGGTTCCACTTGATGTCTAAGACGTTCCCTTTGTGCCCGCAGACCTTTGGGTAGTGGGGGTCCAGCTTTCCTGTCTGCAAAACAGTGTCCAGGAGTGTTGGAGAGGAGGGGGGGCTAATTCCACGTAAGCATCTGGTCGGTCAGTCGGGCAGTCAGCAATCACTGAGTAGACAGGAAAATGTAAGGGACAGAACTGAGTGTGAATCTAGGCCCTAGCCCTGTTCTCGGCGTGATGCTGGGGGAGTCACGCCACTTGCCTGAGCCTCAGTGTCCTCGTCAGTAAAATGGGGGCAATAATAGATAATTTACAAGGTTCACGTGAGTGTCACAGGAGATGAGGTGTGGAAAGGGTCTAGCACAGTGCCGAGCACGTAGTAGGTGTTCAGTAAAAGGATATTTCCCTTCATACGCTGCTGGTGGGAATGTAAACACGGGCAGCTGCTTTGGAAAACATTCTGGCAGTTCCTTAAAAGGTTAAACACAGAGTTACCATGTGACCTAGCAATTTCACTCCTAGGTATATATATCCCCAAGAAAAATGAAAACACAAGCCTACGAAAAACCTGAACACCAATGTTTGTAGCGGCATTATTCATAATAGCCAAAAGGTGGAAACAACCCAAATGTCCATCAAGGGATGAATGGATAGGCAAAATGTACTATATCCATACAATGGAGTATTGTTTCAGCCAAAAAAGGAACAAAGAACTGACATACGCGACAACATGGATGAACCCTGGGAACGTGCTAAGTGAGAGAAGTCAGACATAAAAAGCCACACATTGCATGAGTCCACATTAGTGATGTACCAGATGTGGTGTCATTGTTAGAGCAAATGGATACATCGTCTGGTACCCGGTATTCAGAACCCTAAAAGATCCAGAACAGGGAAGTCCATAGAGACTGAGAGCAGATCAGTGGTTGCCCGGGACCCGGGGGGAGGGGGTAATAAGGAGTGGCTGCTAATGGGTGCGGAGTTTCCTTGTGAGGTGATGAAATTGTATTGAAATCAGACAGTGGTGATGTTTGCACAGCCATGTGACCACATTAGAAACCGACTGAATTGTACATCTTATTTTTTGTTTTCTTTTTTTTTTAAATTTGTAGTTTATTACTGATACTTCAATTTCCTATTCATTTATTTGTTTGTTTGTTTAGAGAGAGAGGGAGCATGCATGAGTGGGAGAGGGGGAAGAGGGAGAGAGAGAATCTTACGCAGGCTCCATGCTCAGCACGGAGCCCAATGCAGGGCTCAACCTGGGATCCTGACCTGAGCCAAAATCAAGAGTCCAACACTCTACCAACTGAGCCACCTAGGTGCCTGTGAATCGTATACTTTATTTTATTAAAAACTTTTTTTAATGTGTATTTATTTTTGAGAGAGAGAGAGAGAGAGAGCACAAGCGGGGCAGGGGCAGGGGCAGAGAAAGAGAAAGAGAGAGAGAGAGGGATGGAGGATCTGAAGAGGGCTCTTTGCTGACAGGGTTCGAACTCTTGAACCATGAGATCATGATCTGATCTGAAGTTGGATGCTTAACCAACTGAGCCACCCAGGTGCCCCTGAATTGTACATTTTAAAATGGTGAGGGGCGCCTGCGGGGCTTGGTCGGTTGAGCGTCCAACTCTTGGTTACAGCTCAGGTCGTGGATCTCACAGTTTGTGAGACCAAACACTGAGCCCCAGGTTGGGCTCTGTGCTGACAGCATGGAGGCTGTTTGGGATTCTTGCTCTTCCTTTCTCTCTGGCCCTCCTCCGTTGTGCACAGACAGGTGCTTTCTCTCTCTCTCTCAAAATAAATAAATACTTATAAAAAATGGTGAAATTTATGGGATGTGAATTATACTTCAATTAAAAAGGAAAAAAAAGAGCATTTTCTTCCTTTTCCACTTTGCCTGCTGAGAATCGCTGTCTGGGCACAGAGGGGACACAGTTCCCAAGCTGAGACTTCTCGCCCTGCACTTGGACCTGGGTTTCCTGGGCCATGGCACAAGCGTGCCCAGTCAGTCACAGAACCCCGGGGCTGGCAGCGGCCGGCACACTCATGTCACACATCGCATCGCACAGCTTGGCAGAACAGGCCCCAGGCCCTCTGCCTGCCAAAGCAGGCTTTGTCCATATCCACCATCAAACTGCAGATGCTGAAGCCCCCCACCCGAATGCTCTGCAGTCCAGCTTTCCATTCATGAGGAAGAGACAGCCGAGAAGGAAACTGGCCTACATCCATCCATTCAGCAAATCTGCATGACATCCGTAGGGAACAGGCCCCATGCAAGGTGCTGGGGAGCACAGGATGTACTATCTGACTCCGCAGGACCAAAACTTTCAGGGTCTTCAAAAAAGATCTTTCAGGAACAGAGTGGATTCAAGGAACACCCACCGCCTCTCCTTCCCTCGCCTCTCCAGAGTGGTTTCACTCTGTAGAATCCACTGAGACCGTGCCCAGTTGAGATCGAGCAAAGAAAGATACAGTGGCATCTCTGACCTGGGCTAATTAGGCTGCAGCTACCATGGGATAAGACACAGGGTTTCCAGTCGCTCTGGCAAACTAGTAGACACAGACCCTGAGACTCTGGCTCATGGAGGCTTTATGCGTGCATCTTAGTAGCTCTGCCAACAGAGGTCGTGGTGCTGGGCTCCCCTTCAGAAATACCCTGCCCAGTTCAGCTCTTACCTCTCAGGAAAGCGTACGAGACACCTCACCCTTGAATGGATCCCAAACTGGAGGGGAAACTCTATACAGGGCATTATTTGATAAACTGGAATGTGAAAGGTGGCTTAAAGTATTGTTACAATGTTAAAATCTGTGAAGTTGATAACGTAATATGGTTATAAAAGAGAATATTCCCACTTTTAGGGAACACTCAAGTGGTTAGGGGTAAAGATCAAAGGTATATGTAATTTATCCTTGAATGGTTCAGAAAAGAAAATTATACCCTCACATATACATTCAGGCAGAGGAAAGCAAAGAATTTGGACATATCGGATGTTAGTGATGTGTGGGTTCCATTTGGGCTTCTCAACAAGAGAGCTGCATGCCCCCTGCTCCGGGAGCCACAGAGCTGGAGGGAGAAAGTGCCCCTATGGCTCCCCCCCACCCCCCAGATCTCAACAGGACCACCGCTCCAGCCAGCGACCTCTCACCTAGTCTACAGGCCATGGTGCACACTGTTGTCCGTGAGCTTTCAAAAATTAAAATCTGATGGTGCCCTGCACCTGCTCAAATTTTGTAAGCCTCTTTTTCCTCATGTATAAGATGTGAGTAATGATCTCTTCCTTGCAGGACTGTTATGAGTGTAAAATGAAACACTGTGCATGAAAAGCCAAACAGTGGTGTCCTAGAGTTAAGTGCTCAAATAAGAGCAGCTGTTATTATGTGTATATGTGTGTGTGCGTGCATGCCTGCGTGTGTATAAAAAATGAGGGAAAAAAGATGGAAGGAACTGCCCTAAAATGTTATTCATGGTTATCTCTAGATGGTGGGATAAATTGTGGTTTTACCATCTTCTGTGTTTCTTGTTTTAAATTTTTGCAAACTTTCTATAAAACAGTGTGGATTTTGCAATAAACTAAAGGTATTTGTTAACACAAAACTCTAAACTTTCTGAAAAGATGGGTCCTTCCAGGATTAGCCAAAAATGTGTTATAAAACTGCAGATCTTTTCTTTTTTTCAGTTTACTTATTTATTTTGAGAGAGAAAGAGAGAGAAGCAGGTGAGGGGCAGAGAGAGAGAGAGAGGGAGATAGAAAGAACCCCAGGCAGGCTCTGTGCTGTTAAGGGAGAAGCCCGATGTAGGGCTCAAACTCACACACCATGAGATCATGACCTGAGCCAAAATCAAGAATCAGACACTCAACCGACTGAGCCACCCAGGTGCCCCTAAGACTGCAGATCATTTTTTTTTTTTTAAATTTATTTCTGAGAGAGACAGCGTGAGCAAGGGAGGGTCAAAGAGAGAGGGAGACACAGAATCCGAAACAGGCTCCAGGCTCTGAGCTGTCAGCACAGAGCCCGACGTGGGGCTGGAACCCACGAACTGTGAGATCATGACCTGAGCCGAAATTGGACGCCCAACAGACTGAGCCACCCAGGTGCCCCCTAAGACTGCAGATCTTGAAGGGCTCTCAGAGACCAGGAACAGTAAGAACACTGCAAACTCTCTTATCCTGCCCCCATGGCAGGCATCACTAATGGATTACAACACCCGGCAGGCATCACTAATAGATTATAGTACTCTCGCTGGCCCCACACTGGAGGGATGTGCTCAGGGTCACAGGGAATGTACAGGGCAGAGTGGGGCGGCAGCCCAGGACCGTAGCTCCCAGGTGTGCCTGTGCTGTACTTGCCCTCCTTGAGGGCTCTCAGCCCTCTCTGACTCAGTGTCCTGCCCCACTTCTGCATACAGCCTTTCCTTCTCTTAGATCATTTCCTGGGTCAAAGGGCATGAACAGTGCTGGGTCTTTCGTTATGCACACCCAAGTGCTCTCTGGCCCAGAGCCCTGCCACAATTTTGTCCTGAAGGTTTCTGGGAAGAGCTGATCATCAGGCTGGCCCTGGCTGACCCGAGGCAGGCTGCCCAGGAGCTCCATTCAGATCACTGTGGAGCCTCAGCTGAGCCCAAGACTCAGCAGGGGCTTGGGGGCCAGGCATGCTCAGGTGGGCCGGTGCTCCCTCCAGGCCTTGCAAAGTGGAGACCCCAGCCCCAGACAATTGTCTTCCTTCTCAGAGAACATGGGCTGGCTCGTTCTCCCCTGGGGCCAGCGGGCTGCTCTGCCTAACAGGGTTTTACACTGAGGTCTGACATTAATGGACATTATTAGCCAGTCTAATGGGCTATTGACCGAGCTGCTAAAAGCTCCATCATGACAGGGACGTTTATAATCAGGAGGCCACTTTTGCCTTTCAGTCCACTAGGCCAGCAGTCAGCCATGGACAGGCCCCTGATTCACAGGGGACACAGCCCTAAATCAGGGGAGGCACTCCTGCCCTCCTGGCAGACTGCAGGGAACCCCGGCTTGGGTGCAGGAGCTGCCTGTTCTGCCTGGAGAGATGCCACTTCCAAGTCTCGGAGGGGCTGCCCTGAGTGGACGGAACTATGGGACCCAGAAGGCTGAGCTAGGCAGGTGGGGGGCATTCCAGGGCAGGCAGACCTCAGCTGCTGGGGAGGGACCACTGTGCGGCCATCCCCACAACACCCAGCACTCACAGGGGTGCAGCCATTCCTGCAAAAGTGTCCCAACCTCCAGGGACCCTTCTGACAGCCCAGGGTGGACATGGGAGGCACGGGTAGAGGCGGGGGCAGGCTGCGCAGCGTAGAAGAGGTTAGGCGCGCACGCCGACTCAGGCTTCCTGGGTTTGAGTCCCTGCTATGGCACTTAACCACCATGTGACCCTGGGCACGAGACCTCAGCTGTCTATGCCTCAGTTTCCTCGTCTACAAAATGGCAACAGTAGTAGGACTTCGCAGGGTGCGAGTGATTCCATGAGCCCGTACAAGTAAATCACTTTAAGACAGTGCCTGGTACGAGGCAAGCTCTCAGTGAATTCACCAGTGCAAGCTGGTCAGAGCTAATCGTCATGATCCACTTTTACTATCACTCAAAATGTTTTGGGGGCCCCAGGATATACTCAGTGTGAGGCCCACCTCTCCCTGCACAACTGATGGGCGACGGAGCCAGGGTGCCGAGGTGAATAAAGTGGTTCCTAGGTTGTATTCCAGTGAATGAACCTGAGCACATTCTCACACCTGTAAGAAATAGGTTTGTAAATGCTGCAGGGGTCATACTTTAGGGGGTCATTTATGTGCCAGGCCCGTGCTAGGTGCTTCATCCCCATTTATGGTGCAGCAGCTGGGGAACAGAGGGGTTGACAGTCATGTGCTAAGGGCCACAGAGCCAGTCTGCAGCAGAGCCCTGACAACTGGGAATATTTCCTCTCTCTTCCTGCTCTGCCGTTTGCCCCCCTCTCACTGTAAGTTATCATTGGCAGCGGGCACGACTCTCACTGAGGACCTCCCTGGAACTGGCCCGCGCCCTACATTTCTAGTAAGAGAATCTGAGTGTGGAGGGAACAAATGTGTCCCATGGAGGGTGGGAGGTTCAAAATGTTGGCTGGGCCGGAGGGGGAAGCCTGATGAGGAAGGCAGGATTTGCCTGCAGGCAATGGGGAGCTCTGGGAGGGGACTAAGCTGGGGAGTGACAGGGTCAGGCACAAGCTTGAGAAACAGTCAGGGTCACTGGCACAGCCGTGAGGCGCTCCTCCCCTCCTCCCAGGCACCACGGTGTCAGTCTGACCCCTCTGATCCTATCGGGTCCACTCCCAGGGCCTATCCCCAGGCTTCCGCCGGCCCTTGCTTTCATTCCTCCCCACCTACCACACCTCACGACAAAGTCCACCCTACGCACCCCCAGGGGTGGCTCTGCTGCAGGCCGGGCCCCAGGCTCAGCAGCCCAATCTGGCCCGTCCTGTCCCCTGGCTCTGGGCGAGCCCGTCTCCACACCTTCCTGTTCCCATCTCCACACCTTCCTGTTCCCGGAGCACAGCCCTTGTTGCCCTGGCTTGCCTTGGGTCACAGTGAGGGAGGGAGCCTGTCTGCAGAGTCACCGGGTACCTGGGGCTGCCTGGTCCTTCTGAGAATAAATTCTAGGAGACTGTGGGGGGCCAGGCACCTTCCGATACTTAGGTTCGTGTCCCCCCTCCAGTAAATAATCAGCTGGCTTGTACCTCTGTTCCTTCCATGGGGCTAGTTTACCGACACCTTTCTGTGCCTGGCTGGGATGGAATCCCTGGTAACTGACAAGGAGCCCCTGTAAACCAGAGCCCAAACCGAGAAGCAACACCCAGATGAGTTACACAAGAACAAGGCCCTGTGGCCACATCCAGGTTGGGGCCACATTCCAGTCCTCACCCTCAGGGCTCAGGGTCCTTTGGGAAGTCATCTCCCTGAGCCTCAGCATCCTCATGTGCACAATGGGGCAAAACCTCCTACAGACGGGGCTAACGAAGGGCTGGGCATAAGCACGGTCCTTGGTTACGCATGAGAAAGGGCCCTGCAGGCTTGTCTGCCTGGAGGTGCTGTGTCCGAGGCTCAGCACGCACGTCCTACTCGTGCAGGCTGCCCGTGGTTACCCAGTATTAACCAAATGCAAAGCGTGGATCCTTCTTGGACCCTGATTCAAAGGAACCACACACAAAGAGGCATTTATGAGGCAATCAGGGATATGTCCACATGCCCTGGGAATCAGGCGACCCAGAAGCTACTGTCCATGCCACAATCCCGGTGTTGCCGTTTTGTCAGAAAATGTCTCTAGATTTTAGAATTGCATCCTGAAATGGATAGGGTTAAAATAACAAAATGTCCAGGATTTGCTTTAAAATAACTTGGGGCAGGTGTCAAAAGACAGATGAAGCAATAGTGGCAAAGTCTGGGAAACTCTAGAATCTGGGAATAGAAGAGTTCATTCTATTGTTTTTATCTACTCTTCTGTTTGAAATCCTTTCATAATTACAAAAAGAACTAGATTAGAGACTAGCGGCTGAAAATGTAGTTTGTAAACGAGCAGCATCAGCACCACCTGGGAGTACAGATGTCATAATTAATGAATGAAAACACAGGATGCCGAGTGACATTTAAATTTCAGATAAACGATGGGGCGCCGGGTGGCTCAGTTGGTTAAGCGACCGACTTCGGCTCAGGTCATGATTCCACAGTTTGTGGGTTCAAGTCCCGTGTTGGGCTCTGTGCTGACAGCTCAGAGCCTGGAGCCTGTTTCAGATTCTGTCTCCCTGTCTCTCTGACCCTCCCCTGCTCGCACTCTGTCTTTCGATAATAAATAAACATTAAAAAATTAAAAAAAAAAAATAAATTTCAGATAAAAGAAAAACATCTTTTTCAGTAAAAGTATGCTCCATGAAATATTTTACTTGTACTGAAATAGAGCTTGGCAGTTTCTTACAAACCCAAACATGTAAAGCTACTTTAGGACCTAGCAGTTGCACTCGTGGGCATTTGCCCACTTATGTTCGCACAGAAACCTATACATGAATGTTTATAGCAGCTTTATTCCTAACAGCCCCAAACTGGAAACAATTTCGGTGGCTTTCAGTGGGTGTGTGGTTAAACAAATGGTGTGCACCTCCGCCACGGAATATTACTCAGCAATGAAAAAGAGTGAGCAACTGATCCAGGCAACAACCTGGATGGATTTACAGGAAATTACTCCGAGTGATCAAAGTCAAGTCCAAAAGGTTACATACTGTATGGTTCTGTCTATGTGACATTCTTAAAATGGCACAAGGATAGAAACAGAGAACATGAGCTTCCGACTTCGGCTCAGGCTGTGATCTCACCGTTTGTGAGGTCAAGCCCCACATTGGGCTCTGTGCTGACAGCTTGGAGCCTGGAGCCTGCTTCGGATTCTATCCCCCTCGCCTCTGCCCCTCCCCTACTCACACTCTGTCTCTGTCTCTCTCTCAAAAATAAATAACATTAAAATTTTTTTTAAAGAATCAAAGAACAGATTAGTGGTTGTCAGGGGTTACGGAGAAGGTGGAGGTGGAAGGAGCGGCTAGAGCAGCCGTAGGGATCTTTGTGGTGGTGGCAGCGTCCGTATCTAGACTGCACCTATGTCGCTATCATGGTTTTGATACTCTAGTCTTGCAAGATGTTACCTTTGGGGGAAACTGGGTAAAGGGTTCACAGAATCTCTATGTTATTTCTTAAATTGCATGTGGAATCTACAATGATCTCAAAACAAAAAAAGTTTAATTGAAAAGAAACAAAATAAGCAAAAAGAAAGTTATTTGGTGTTTATTTGAAATTCAAGTTTGGGAGCCCCTGAGTGGCTCAGTCAGTTAAGCGTCGACTCTTGATTTTGGCTCAGGTCATGATCTCACAGTCATGAGACTGAGGCCCGTATGGGGCTCTGCACTGGGCACAGAGCCTGCTTGAGATTCTCTCTCTCCCTCTCCTTCTGCCCTTCTCCCACTCACACAAGGATGCACATGCTCGTGTGAGCTCTCTCTCTCTCTGTAGGAAAGAAAGAGAGAGAGAGAGAGAGGAAGAAAAGAAGGAAGGAATGAGAGAGAGAGAGAGAGAGAGAGAGAGAGAGAGAAATTCAAGTTCAACGGGGCATTCTGTGTTTTATCTGGCAACCCTGGAACTTGTTGGAAAGCAAAGTCCCCGGCCCCACTTCTGGCCCATGGAATCAGTCTGCATCATGACACTCAGACTCAGATTAGTGGCTTCTCCCTCCTGCTGTGCTTGGATTCCTAGGCATCTGTGATAATAGCAATTAACATGTATCCTTGAGCCATTTAAGATATTTCAAAAAGGCCAAAAGGAATCCTACATTTTACCCAGGATCAGGCTGTACAGGACAAGTGAGTTTCCACTCTCCAATGACTCAGAATAGTCAGACTCCTGCCCTGGCTTCCAAAGCGTGCGCAAATCCCAACCCTGCTCCCCTCTCTGACCTTACCTCCCATTGTTCTTGCCCCTGTGACACTGTACCAGTTTGTCTCAAACACACCAAACTCAGAGCCCATACCAAACCCATTCCCACCTCAGGGCCTTTGCACTTGCTATTCATGCTACCTGAATACTCTGCTTCTAGAGTTTCAAGTGGTTTTCTGCTCAAACATCGCCTCCTCAGAAAGACCTCTGATCATCCTATCTTTCTAAACCAGGTCCACCCTTCCCATGAAGGTAACACTCCATCACATCAAACCAACTTATTTTCTTAAATCAGTTGCCAGTACCTATTTATACTCAGTAGTTCATTGAGTTAGAAACATAGTTCTGGGGGTGCCTGGCTCAGTTGGTTAAGCATCTGACTCTTGATTTCAGCTCAGGTCATAATCCCACAGTTTGTGGGTTTGAGCACCACCATGTTGGGCTCTGTGCTGACAGTGCAGAGCCTGCTTGGGATTCTCTCTCTCTCTGCCCTCTCCCTCCCCCCCCGACTAGTGTGCTCGTCCTGTCTCTCTCAAAAATAAATAAATAAAAACATTAAAAAAAAGAAACTGACATTTCTGAAAAAGGCTGAGTAATAAAAATCTGAAAAACACACTAATTAGTTAAGAATACAGCCTGTTTAATGGATAAAATCTTTAAATGATTTTTTAAAATGTTTATTTTTGAGAGACAGAGAGAGACAGAGTGTGACCGAGGGAGGGACAGAGAGAGAGGGAGACACAGAATCTGAAGCAGACTCCAGGCTCTGAGCTGTCAGCACAGAGCCAGACATGGGGCTCAAACTCATGAACCACGAGATCATGACCTGAGCAGAAGTCGGATGCTTAACCGATTGAGCCACCCAGGCACCCCAGATAGAATCTTTTAAGGCACCCAGAGCTTGAGAAAAACAAGTGGCCAAATGGGTCATCCATAGGAGACCTTTGAGCTCTGACCTTCAAGTCTTTCATAAATCCCATTTTACACTTGTCCCCCACTAGCTTGAAAAATTTCAGCTCTAGAATACAGTTCACACTTCTCATTCTGGCATTCAAGGCCCTTCTAATCTGGCCCCAATCCACTTCCCCAGGGTACTTCTCTTCCTCCTCTTCAACACAGACTGTTAATTTGTTCTGGCCAGGCTGTTCCCTGCATTATTCCCTGGTCACTCCATGTACAGTCCCACCTCTATGCCTCTGCTGGTGTCATTCCCCTTGCCAATGACAGCCTCCCTATTTATATAGATGAACAATCTTTGGGTAATTTGTTCAATCAATGAAAATTTATGAGCACCAACTGCATCCCCAACATGTGATATTTAGGTCAACAAAGTAGCCATTCTCCATCCCCTGTCCCCATTCCAAGTACCTTAGGAGGTACTAGTAGAAGAATACAAATAACTCTAATTCAAAGTAATCAGGGTGTGGTATCCTAAGGAATATACTGTACACTACATCCTTAAAAGGAGAATGCCTCGGAGATTTGGGAGAGGGAGAAGGAGATGCTATTCATGAACATGGTATACAGTTCCATTTACTTAGGTCATCTTTAATATTGGTTTTCCAATAGTGCTCTGTATTTCTCTCCTTTTGGTTGTTCACTCCTATGTATACAATCTTCTTTTATTCCACTGCAAATGTTTACATATTCTAAGTGTTCTAAGTATATAAAAATGCAATTCATTTTTATATTCTGATTTTTTGTATCCAGCCACCTTCCAAATACTGTTATTATTTTTCTAATACTTTGATCAGAAGTGTGAACTTTTGGGTTTCTAGGTAGTCAATTACACCTATAAATAAATGTGGTTTTATGTCTTCCATTTCAATCCTTATACCTTATTTTTCAGGTTTACTTTGCAGGCCAGGACCTTTACCTCACTACTGATTTTAAAGGGATGTTTCTAACATTCCAACTTTATGAATGCTTGCACCATATTAACAAAGAGATCAAATATCACTGATATCACCAATAATGGGACAAACTGACAACATGTGTCACATGACCTGTGAACTGAGGATCCAACACCTGTTGTTTAATATTCTTGCCCAAAACATATAATATAAATCTAATCATGAGAAAACAATTTCAAAAATCGAACGTTTATTTTATTTTATTTTTGTTTTTATTTTTAAAAAATTTTCTAACATTTTATTCTTGAGAGATAGAGACAGCACAAGCAGGGAAGGGGCAGAGGCGGAGACACTGAATTGGAAGCAGGCTCCAGGCTCTGAGCTGTCAGCACAGAGCCTGACACGGGGCTCGAACCCGAGAACCATGAGATCATGACCTGAGCTGACGTTGGACACTTAACTGACAGCCACCTAGGCACCCCTCAAAAATCCAAATTTTAAAATGTTCTACAAAATGACTTTACCTGCTTAAAAATGTCAGTGTCATGAAAAGTAGACTTTGAGATATGACAACAAAATACAATGAATGGTCCTGAGTTGGATTCTGGACCAGACACGAAATTTCTATACATACATGTACAGAGAGAAAGATATAAAAGAGATAAAAGGTAAGCCTGTCAGAATGTTAGCAATGGGTGAATCTGCATGAAAGGTTTTTAAAAATTCTGTTTCTTATATTAGTGAAATTCTCTTTTCCTGATTTGCTAAGAATTTGTATCATGAATGGGTAGTGAGCTTTATCAAATGATGTTTCTGCATTTATGGAGATGACCATATGGCTTTCTCCCTTCATTAGTTAATAATGATTTACATTTCTAGATTTATTAATATTAAACTGTCCCCAGCTTGGTTAGAATGTATCCTCTCTTAAATTTACTGCTGGATTTTGTTTGTTAGCCATTCCGCATACACCTTGAGTGAGATTGCTCTGTCATTTTCCTTTCTTGTTCTGCCCTTGTCTGGTTTTGGAATCAAAGTTACAGTGGCTCATAGAACAAGGAGGGGAGAAAGTCCCTCTTTTTCTGCTCTCTAGAATTGTTTGCAAAAGATTGGAATAATCGGTTCCTTGGAAGTTATATAGAAATTGCCTGTAAAAACCACATGAACATCATATCATCCTTATGTATGTGTTTTCATTACATATAGCATATTAAAAAAGGCATGAAATGTAAGTGTTCAGCTTAATAAATTGCTGGAAAGTGAAGTACCCATATATCTGCATTCTTCTCAGGTTAAGACATGAACTATCAGCAACACAAAGAATACCCCACCCCCCCCGCCACAGACATTCTCCAATCATAACTACCCCCCTCCCTCAGGGAGTGATAATTATTCTGGATTTCATGATAGTCTCTTGTTTGCTCTCCCTTAAAATTTTCCTACCTACTTACACATCCCTTAAAGGCAGAATTTAATTTAGTCTGCATCTATCTTTAGGTAAAGAGAGTGAGATATTTGTAATTTGTTTGGTTTCTTTTCCTCAAAATTGTCGTGAAGATCCATCCATGTTGTGGTATGTATGTATATATACTTTGTTCCTTTTCATGATTGTGCATAGTCCCTAGTATGGAGATACCATCATCTATTTATTCAATCCTTGGACATTTGAGTGTTTGCAGTTTTGTGATAATATGAACAGCGCTCCTATGCACATTCTTGTATTTGTGTTCTGATGCACATAAACACAGTGCGTGGGATATACCAGGGAGTACAATCTCTGGGTCATAACGTATGCGAATGTTTCTCTCTCCTAGAAGCTGTCACATTTTGCTTCAAAGCATGTGTGACAAAAAACCAAAAAACACATGTGACAGTTTACACTGAGAGTTTACACTGCTCTCCATGTCCTCGCCACCACTTCCTATTGTCAGATCTTTACATTTTTGTCAATCCTGTGGTTGCGGTAGAGTCTCACTGGGGTCTCCTGGTGAGATACCAGTGAATGGGAGGTTAAAATTAATCTTTTGACGTTGATTTCTAATTCAGTTCCACTTGGATCAGAAAACCTGGTCTATGAGATTCCATTTTTTGTTTATGACTTTAATTTCAGAAGTCCTTTGTGAGGGGGGGTCTAAGTCTGCCCTCAGCCGACTCTTCTTCGTGGTGGCTCACATGCTTGGTGATCTCAGATTATGACCCTCCCTGATCGACCTCTGTAGCAGTCCTGTCTACACAGGTGATGTCTTCCTCCAGAGAAACTTCCTACCTGCCTCTGCTGTGAGCCAGAGGCTCTACCAACCAGGGTCCCTCTACCTCTTTTGCAGGTTCAGCCCTAAGAAGATTCAGGCTTGGTGTCCTGACAAGGTCTGCTATTAGGTTAAGTTACACCAAACTACCACTTCTGGGTTAAAAAACTTAAATATCAACAGTTGCACATGGTCTAACCTACACTGTTAACATGTGCCGACAGGACAAGCTTGTTCTTTCTGTTTGCTCCCTGCTTACCTCTCCCAGTTAGGTTTTTGGCTCAAGATTTGTTTCTCTTTGCTGGGGAGGGGAGGTGGCCTTGGAGATTTCCCCAACATCTTGTGAGCCCAGCAATGCATTACAAATTACAGTTTCTTCAGCAGTGAATTATTTTGCAGTGGGGTGGAGGAGTGGTCTTAGGAGTAGGGTAGCTAAAGCTAGAAGCTGAAATCCCAGGACAGGGTTTTTTTTTTTTTTTTCTCAATGAGGAAACCAAAGCTCAAAGAAGTGACATGACTCAAGATCACATGGCTGGTAACAGGCAGGGTTAGGATCTGAACCCACATAAGAGACCAGAAACCCAGGTTCTTTCTACTTCCCCTCCGTCTGTACTGCCTCCAGAGGGCTGCTTGGACCTGGGGCTTAGCAGGCAATCTTACCTGATTCAAGGGAATGACGAGGAAGGCCCCCCCACCAGCGCACTCAGTCACGACTGCAATGAAATGGGGGTTCACAGCGCAGAAGTGATTGTCATGGACGCTGTGGGTGATGGGCACCGAGTCGTAGCAATTCTCCTTGCTGGCCGGTTTGCCGAAGACGTGGCGGAACTTGGAGCTCCGGTACTGGGGATGCCATGACATCTGTGGGGACACACAGGACAGAAGGGGCATGAGGCTCCCTGCCCTGATGGCGGGGCCCTGCGGGAGCTCACCTTGAGAGGGCACAACCAGCCCAGCGGTCAGTTCTGTGTGGATGGTGCGCTATGAAGGGCAACCACATGAACAGACTGTTACTGTGGCTACTTCTGTGGGTCTGGTGAGACGGTATATGGTTATCGCTGGCCTGTTTGCCTGTCATCTCTTCAAGCATGAACACAAAAGGCAGACCATGCCAGGGAGAGAACCCACCAGGTTCCCTCCCTCTCCACCATCTCAGCAGGGAGCCCAGCCACCCTGCACCACTCAGTGCAGCTAAGTGGGTCACACTGGGTCCCCTGGAGCCAGCCTGCCTGGGCTCTAATTCCAGCTCTGCCTCTTACCAGCTGGGTGAGCAAGTGACTTAACCTCTGAGGTCTCAGTTTTCTCATCTGTACAATGGGGATAATAAAGTCATCTGTCTCCTAGACTTGTCATGAGGACTAAATTACATGATACATCAAGGTCCCTTGATCTACGGTAATAATTACTCCCACTACATTATCATCCAGGCGTCTTGAACTTCTCCAGCTCCTCATCCAGCCCTGTAGTTGTTCACTCTGTCTACTGAGCACCACTGGACGACGGGGCCCTGTCCCTGGCACTGGGGGTTTGGAGAGAGTGAGCATGAGCCCGGCCTTACAGGAGCGAAGAGTCCTGTGAGTGAGGCCACTAGGGGAGCCGGGGCTACTGAGACCCAGTGTCCTATAGGTAATAATGGAGGTTTGTGCATGGCAATCAGCGCAGGCTTCCCAGGGGAAGTGACATGCGAGCTGTGATTTGAAGGATGAGGAGGAGTTGGCTGTGTTGACAGGACAGAGGTAAGGTGGGGGGAAGGTATCCCAGGCAGATGGAACAGCCTAAGCAAAGGCCCGGAGACAGAAGCAAAAATGGAATGTTTGGGAAACTACATGTGGCTTAGTAGGATTAACAAGGTGATGTTAAACACACACACGTGCACACGCACGCACACGCACACGCACACACACACACACACAGTAAATCGGATGACGTGAGTAAAGAGAGCACAGCTAGAGGGGGGGCAGGGCTCGGTCATGAATGGCAAAAGGGGGTCTCGGCCTCATCAGTGGTCAAACACACACACGTGCAGCCTCTCAGCTCTGCTGCCGCCCATATTAACCCCTGACCCCAGTCTCTGACCCCAACGGGCCTTTCTCTCCACGCTCCTCAGCTAGGCCAGAGAGATCCTTCTGGACCAAGCCCTGCTGTATTCCTCACCCCCCTCCTGAGGTCACCTTTGGACACTCCCGATTCACTGGCGCTGAACCCAATCTGGCATTTAAGGCAAGGTGAGGTCCCGCCCTGCATATTCCAAGATTCAACTTTCTTTGCTCATCTTCTAAAGGATACTTTCCAGATAAAGAGCCTCCCCCACCCCCCACCTGCTCCTGCATTTCCAGTCCTCTGGGTCCTCCCCTCTTTGCCTTCCCCCTCTGCTCAGCCTGCCCTTCCCCACCCCGTGTCCCCTGTACCCGTCTCCACAAGTCCACCCCCTTCTCCAGCTCCAGCGCCCTCCTCTGGAGTCCTTCCATGACACCGCCAGTAGCAGATCTCTGATTCTCTCTCCTGCCCCAACCTGCTGTGTCTCCTTGCTGCCCTCGCACCCTTGACACTCTCAGCTCTGGTTCCTCAGTCTGGGGTCAGGGCTCCTCTCCTCTACTGCTTGCAGGCTCCTCAGAGAAAGGTCTGGGGCTCTGCTCCGGGAGCACCCAGCATAGAGCTCTGCCCACCCCGGGCCCTAGGAACTTCCCAAGGGCAGGTATGTTTGGCTGGGCACCCACAGGGTCAGGACCAAAGAAGGCACTTGCTCTGTGTTCAGTTCAAAGACACAAGAGGTCACGGTGATCAGGGGTCTGACCCATGAGCGAAACCCTTTACAGGAAGCCCACCAGACCTGTCCCGTGAAGCTCGGACATTTCAACTCTCCTTTTGGGAGGTGCTTTTGCCAGAGCTACAGGAAGCCATACAGAATACAGGGACAGACTGACTAATGTCTGTCTGATCCCAGAAAGGATGTAAGAAACCGTGTGGGCATGGAAAGTACAGAAGATAGGAGCAAATGGAAAAGCCTTGGTGAAGAAATGGGGACAGAGGGAACACTCAGGAGCACAGAGGTCACCTGATATTTAGGGGGAAGGTAAGGCACTGAACGTGTGTTGCCAGGTCCTCCACACAGTGCACTTCAGACTTGGGTCCAAGCTTCCTAGTGGCCAACTCGATAAGGGAAATAGGATCAGGAAGGGCTCTCGCCAGCCACCACTTGCTAAGGAGCAGCACAGCTTTCCTCTGCACTGGGTCCTGAGGGAAATGGGTTCTGGGGGTCCTCTCAGAAAAAAAAACTACGAGGACCAAGATGTCCCCAGGGTCTTGGTAATTAGATGGCAGCGAGGAAGTGCCCTGGGCCAGGGCTGGGGGTAGGAAAGTAGGGAGCACGTGAGCAGGCTCAGCTCCAGGCCTCCCAGCTCTGCCTTACCTTCAGCAGCTGCCCTGGTGGTGGGGGGGGGGAGCGGNCACGCCTGTCTGTGTCCAATGGTGATGCTCATCAGACGCTCTCTTGTCCCCTCACGTCCCTACCTCCTTGTTGTTAGGCAGTCACGGTATCAATTCTAGCACCAGTGGATCATGGACGGCAGTGGTACGTGCCACTTCAAGGCTGGAACACAGACCTGCCTAGGACCCCCAGAACGCTCGTCCTTGGTTGAAGGGATGTGACGGCCACATGTTCTGGATGACGCGGATTCCGTCATCCTGGTTCCCCAAGGGATCGTGTGGAACAGAGGACCTCCCCCTACCTAAGTCACGCTGGACATACGGCGTGACAGAGGAATAAACCTGCAGAGCGAACCATTCAGAACGTGGACCCATCTGTCCCAAGCTCAGCCTACTGTCCTGACTAACACGCGGCCCCACGCAGCCCCAACCGACGGTAAATGGCAAATGGCTGTGCATGCTTAGTGTGGCCGGGGCACAGGAACTGCGGGAAAGAGGTGGGCGAGGAGGCAGCACCCAGAGCACCTCAGGAGCCGTGTAAAAGAGGGCAATGGAGGCTGCGGCAGTTAAAACAGGGGATCAAGGAGCAGAGCTCACTTTTAGGTGGATTCTCTGGATTGCCAACAGCAAGGAAGGGTGGAACCGGTCAGAGGTGAGGATCGCCTGGGCTGAAACAGGGCAGAGGGCATAGAGAAGAGGGCACCTGTCAGTGAGAAACCAAGGAGGGGAGAGAAGCCACTATTCGGCTCAAGTGCTGTGGGCTGTGGGGTGAGAGGGCCCGTCACAGCTGCAGAAATCAACATGACCTGACCATCAGCACCAGCCCTGGCCCCTCTGGCCACTCCTGATGCCCTCCCTTCACAGCCTGCAGCTTCACCCCACACCTGGGGGATCGCTCTCAGCCCAGGGTCAGGGTCAGGGGGTCTCAAGAGGCCTGGTCATTGAGTCTCCTTCAGCTCAGTCACCTCCAGGGCAATGACAACTCACAGGTTTCGGGTGCTTGCTATGTGCCAGGTGCTATTCTCAGTATGAACATAACAGGTAGATGTTGCCTTGCTCTCCATTACAGATGTGGAGGTGGAGGCAGGGAAGGGAAGTGACCCACCCAAGGGTACACAGCTTATAAACTGTGGAGCTGGGGGTAGAACACAGCCCCGCCCCCCAGAGCCTCCAGCTCCAGGTTCTCGCTGATAACGAGGAAGGAAATCTCCTTCACACCCATCCACCCTGGATCTAGAACAGGGGCGCCTGCGTGGCTCAGTCGGTTGAGTATATGGCTCCTGATTTCCGCTCTGGTTATGATCTCACAGTCATGAGATCAAGACCCGCATCACCTGCTTAAGGTTCTCTCTCTCTCTCTCTCTCTCTCCTTCTGCCTCTAAGAATAAATAAAGTAAAACAAGGCTCGGGAAACTAAGTGAACACCTTTTAAAAAGAGGTCTGTTTGCCTCCACTGATGAGGCCAGTGGCTGTGGAACAGTGCCAGAAAACTAAAACTCTGTGTCAGTGACCTTCTGTCCCTCTGCCCCCAACCCTTCTCCCCACTTTACCCCACCCTACTCACCCCAGCACCTTATCTCTGCTGCCAAGTTTCTTCCAGACCTGTTGCCATGGAAGGAAACTTAGAGAAGTGGGGGATGGGGCCACACCAGGCAGGCCATCTCTCCTTCTGCCCACAGGATGGGAGTGTGCACATATATATGCGGGTGCAGTCTGTGCAAATGTGAATGCACTGGGTGTGCACATTTGTGCACAAGCACTGCATTCCTCTATGGGCGTGCATGCGTGTGTGCATCTCCTTGGGCATTCATTTGCATCAGTGCCTGTGTGTGTATATCCGTGCACGCATGAATTTAAGGACTTAGCAATTCAGAGCGCAGGAGTTTCGCCAGCTCATTTCCCCCACAAGCAGGCACTTGCCTGGAAATGCAGCCTGTAGTGGGCCCTCTGCACCACAAGGGCCCTCATCCATGGGTGGGGCCAGAAAGGCTGATCTGGGCCAGATTTATCCCATGCCACCAGTCCTGTCCTGCCTCATGCCATCCAGCTGGGCCCCACATCAAAGCTGCAGCATGTCTTCTTGGGTGTGGCGGGCCCACCCACTGGGGCACCAAGCAGGGGGTGGCATCACTTGTGCTGCTATTCCACGTGTGGTTAGCGGGCCCGATGCCATGGGATTAGGCTTTGTGGACCTCGAATTCCCTGCCCCCCCAAAGCATTTAGTCATCTCTTGGTTTAATGTCCCACTGGGTTTACTTCTCAATGCCTGACAGCGGGAAGGCTTGCTGTCTGTCCCATTCCTTCAGCTCTCCTGCCAGGTAAGTGGAGGTGGGTGTTTCATTTGATGATGGCAAAACTGAGGTGCCAGGGAAGTGATTCAACCAAGATCACATTAATAGGAGCAGTGGAAGGATGCTGTGGAGGTGGGAGGCAGACGCCAAGGCTTGACCCAGGTTCCCCTCCTCCTGCCACTTGCTCCTCTCTGACCTGGTTGTATGCATATGAGTGAGAGAAAGAGGTAGAGAGACACACACAGACACAGAGAATTTCCCCCCTGCCCCCAAAGGCCTGTCTTCGTAGCCCAGCCCTGCATCATTACAGGACAAGAGTTAGCTGCAGGGTGAATGAAACAAACCCAAATTGGGTATGGTACAAACCAGCATAATAGATTATTCATTAATTATCTATTCCTGGCCTCAGGGAAAGAATGAAATTACCTAATTTGGTTTTAGCCAACTGAGGTGGGTAGGAGTCTGGTGCTGCGGGCCACCACCGTCCCTTTGTAAGTTTAGGGTTCCACATCTAATATTTGGAGTTTTATTTTCTTTCTCTTAAAACCTGAGCTTGTGGCCAGTGAGCTGCCCCATATTGCCTTGGGAGAAGGTCTAAACCACCATATTTAGATCAGTGCAATTAATAGAGGGGAATTAGAACGACAGTTTCCTAGGTTTAAAAAACAAAAAGATTACTGTAAGAGTAAAGAACACTCCATTGGAAGGCGATCTACAAAGACCAAGAGTTAACACAACGAACACCTAATTATGGGCGGGTCCATCACCTTGACTCCAATCTTTGACCAACTATTACCCATCATAGGGCTTGTCCTGATCCTGACCTTGGCTTCAAAGTTTCCTGGAAACCTTCTTTCTCTTTTGTCCTGAATCCTTGTCAGGACCTGTGACCCATCGCAGAAGCGGGATATCTGGTTAAGGAAGCAAGACCCAACTCTGGTCAAGGCCCCTGCTGCCGACATAGGTCTCTGCTTGACCAGCCATTCAGGTGGAGGCTTCCTTTCTCACCAGGCAGAAGGAAGAAGAAACCACAGGTCTTGGCGACTTCCTGCTAGTGAGAATTGTATCCACAGTCATTTCTGCTCGCCTGAGGCCACGCCCTGTTTTACTGGTCACTTCTCGGCACAAGTGTCTATTTTCGCCTTCCACAGGCCAGCAACAGGGTCTGCAGTGAAATGACGGGATGCAGGGACGCAGAGCCTCAGGGTCTCGCCTCACAGACTTTTCTTCTCTCCTTCAGAGCAAGAAGAGGCCTTGTTGCTCTCCACAGAACCTGTCCTGGTTTGCCTGGGGCCAGGGTAGGGGGCGGGGG